>NC_041226.1:1057997-1059730 GCF_002837175.3 Physeter macrocephalus | reverse complement strand
CTGCCGATGCAGGGGACGCGGGTTCGTGCCCCGG
This sequence comes from Physeter macrocephalus, assembly GCF_002837175.3. Taxonomy (NCBI): domain Eukaryota; kingdom Metazoa; phylum Chordata; class Mammalia; order Artiodactyla; family Physeteridae; genus Physeter; species Physeter macrocephalus. Next base: position 1,059,696 of record NC_041226.1, on the reverse strand, counting down.
TCCGGGAAGATCCCGCATGCCGCGGAGCGGCTGGGCCCGTGAGCCATGGCCGCTGAGCCTGCGCGTCCGGAGCCTGTGCTCCGCAACGGGAGAGGCCACAACAGTGAGAGGCCCGTGTATCGCAAAAAAAAAACCAGGATCACTCAAATCATATTTTCATCACATATTAATTTGATAGTTAGGTTTTAAAATATACCCCCATCAATTAATTCACTGGTTAAGCTTATTTAATAAGTGGTACTCAATTACCAACTGAGTGAATTAATAACTGTCCTTAAGTTTTTCACATAAGATACATATTTGCTATCTGGTAAAGGACTTGGGCGCTGTTTCTTAGGATTGCATGAAGTTTCAGGAAACAGTCCAAAGCGTCATCAAGCCGGTTTAGCTTCTTATAGGTAAGGCCTTTAAAAAGAAGAAAGAGAAAAAAAGGTAAGCTATAAATACTAGTACTGGTAGTAATTTTCTCAAAGTAACAGAATGAATATTTAAATATAGGTAAATATTCATCCAAAAGAGAAAATAAAGATGAACACAATTAAAAAAGAACAAGGCCGGGGCAGGAGATTCCACTAATGTTTGGCAGACACTAAACCATGAAAGCTTCAGTGCATGTTTTGAAGTGTTGAGGGGATCAGGAATGACACACATTAAAAGAACAGCACAAACACTGCAGAAATGGGCTGGGTTACAGAATTTAGTTAAAGTCATGGAGGACTGGGACTTCCCTGGTGGTCCAGTGGGTAAGAGTCTGTGCTCCCAATGATGCGGGCTGGGTTCGATCCCTGGTTGGGGAACTAGATCCCGCATGCATGCTGCAACTAAGACCAGGAGCAGCCAGAATGAATGAATTTATGAATGAATGAATGAATAAATAAATATTTTTTAAAAAATAAATAAACTCAAGGAGGACTAAGGAACAAGTAATAAACAGTGCCAGGACAAGTGACTACGCATGACGAAAAAACCACACATTCCTCCCTTGAATTTATTCCTTTTTCAAATAAATTCAATTGTTATTTCAAAACTAAATAGAAAAAACAAAGCTATAAAAGCATGAAAGGAAAATGATTTTGTAATCCTGGGGTAGGGAAGGGCTTCATAAAGCAATAAACAAATGAAGCCACATATTTTCAAAAACCAAATTTGACTACATAAAAAATAGAAAAATTCTGTTTCACAGAAGAAATTATAAAGCTCCCTTAAGTGACGGACTAAGAGAGGCATTTAAACATATGAAGAGGCCAAACGGACGGGGGCCTGGTGAGTGACCTCGTGCCCCCAGGCCCCCACACTCACCCCTCTTCTCCAAACCCCTCAGTGCCAGGTAGAGTTGCTAATGCCCCCTGCCCCTCCCGTCCCACCCAGCCCAGCCCGGGGAGGAGAGATCCAGCTGCCTGGACACCCCCAGGACACAGATGAGACAGACAGTGCCATGGTGGGGAGTGGGCAGGCCTCGAAGGTCCCACTCAGCCTCAGCTGCAAACTCCTAGATACGAGGAGAAGGCCAGCCTCATCAGACATGGAGGAAAGATCGTCACAGGAAAGAGAGGATAACATGAACAAGCTAACCAAAGAAGCAGGAGAAGAAACCTTCAGAGGAAACTTCACTGAAAAGCCAAGACATGAGCCTGCACTGCATCAACATGTGTCTGTAACAGCACGAGCTCACGATGGGGGGGGGGTGGGGGGATGAGGG
>NC_041226.1:1039325-1057663 GCF_002837175.3 Physeter macrocephalus | reverse complement strand
GGGTCTGTAACAGCACGAGCTCACGTTGGGGTGGGGGGGGGGGGATGAGGGGGACACAACGGGGTGGGGGCAAGACGGGGGGACATGACAGGGGGACACGATGGGGGTCAGGTGACCTCTGACAGGCAGGGGAGGGATGGGGTGGTGTGAGTCTTCAGGTCTTTAACAGTTTATTAAAGACAAAATCTGAAGTAAAAATAACAAAACGTAAAAATGTGTTAAATATAGGTGGTGGGTACAGAAGTATGCTTTTTCTCTCTTTATTTTTTTTAGTGTTTGAAATTGTTTGTGATTAAAAAGGAAGGGACCTCCCTGGTGGTGCAGTGGTTAAGAGCCCACCTGCCAATGCAGGGGACACAGGTTCAAGCCCTGGTCCAGGAAGATCCCACATGTCACGGGGCAACTAAGCCTATGTGCCACAACTACTGAGCCCACATGCCACAACTACTGAGCCCATGTGCCACAACTACTGAAGTCCATGCACCTAGAGCCCGCGCACCGCAACGAAGAGTAGCCCCCGCTCACTGCAACTAGAGAAAGCCCGTGCGCAGCAACAAAGACCCAATGCAGCCAAACATAAATTTATAAAATAAAAAAAAGAAAGAAAATGAGATTTTTTTCCCCACCTATCAGTTTGGCAAAAGTTGAATTATAATATCCAGTATTAGCAGGAATTCGGGAAACATTCTCATACCACGGTGGGAGGAACCTGGAAGTCTTTTTAGAGGGAATTTCAGCTACATCTACCCAAATCTCACAAGTGTCCAGATTCTGAGTCATTAATTCCATTAAAAATAGTCTATAATCCAAGAGTCTTCTTTGCAACTTTTTGTTGCAAGGAACTCTTCCTCTCAATGAATTGGAGCTTTTTAAGCAAAAAAAAAAAAAAGAAGGCAATTTTGCCTGTTTCACTTACCAATATTATAAAGTGCTTCAGTACAAGAAGAATCATTTCTTAGAGCCTCTTTATAGAATTCAGCTGCCTTCTCATAGTCACCATTTGCAAAAACTGTATTCCCTTTATTAGTAAGAGCTGACGGGTTATATCTGTCAGAGTTCACAGCTAAATCTGCATAGCTACTGGCTTGTGCGAATTCATTCTCCTAAAGTACAAAAATATACAAATTACTTGAAGTTCATTGTACCCCTCCTGCCTCTTCTGAGATTACAGACATGATAAAGGGACTTTCTGAGATTACAGACAGGATAAACAAGCACGTATTTTATATATCTTGGTCTCGCTGGACTCACTCCACAAAAGGTTTTCCTTGTCAAGAAGTTTCTTACAACCGACTGCCCCACAGTCATGGTCTGGACACCACCACCACTTCCACACCAGCGGTTCCATCTCCAGCACCCACTTTCCTGTCATCACTGACTGCAGGTGGGAGCTCCCCACACCTACGGCACCCACCCAGCTGGAGGCCCCACTGCCCTCCTGCCCCGTCACCCTGGCTGCATGGCCGGTGAGTCCCGCATCGCCACAGTCCACGCCTCCGCTCTGTCCCCACCGCCAGTGCCTGATTAGGACACGGCTGGGCTGGCATTCACCTGTGCCGCGAGGGCCTCCCACCCCTCACAACGTAGCTGCTGGCGCCTCGTCGGTGTGGCTGAGGGAGGGGCGCTGCTTCCCACCTCCCATCCCCCGTGGTCCTTGTCCAGTGGCCGTGGATGTGAACGTGTGGCGGCACCTTACCCTCTGAAGGCCCTTCCCAGCCTCCAGGGGCAGGGCGGGTGCAGACTCGCCCCCCTGGCCCAGCTCGCCCTCGCTCCCCACCCATGTCCAGCTCTTCCTCCTGCAGAGGACCCAGATCCACGCCGGGCTGGGCTGTGGACCACAGAGGGCATCCGAGTCCCACAGACCTCTCCACCAAGTTCACGGGCACCTGGGTTGTTTCCACCCACTCCTGGTTATTATGACTAACGCTGCTCTGAACACTCACATCCAAGTGTCTGTGTGGACTCCCTAAGAGCAGGGTGCTGTTGTCATAAACACGAAACCGTGTAACACTGTCTTTCGGATTAAGCTTCAGGCACAACTGAGAAGAGCAGTGACGGGTTGCTGACGGGGACTGGAGAGCTGTGAGGGGATGACCTCAGGGTCCTGGCAGGGCAGGGCAGCTGCACACGGAGGGGAGGGCAGGGGAGGGGCTGGGGTGGGAGGAGGGGAGGAGGGAGAGGGAGAGGAGGGGAGGGGGAGGGGGGAGAACATGAGGCGCCTGCAGGTGCAAAGGCCCAGCCCTGCTCCAGCGGACGGTCCTGCAGGGTGGGCTGAGCCTCGCTTGGCTGCATTGGCTGAGTCTTCCCCCGCCCCCCACCCCTGGGGCCTTCGTTCTCCTGTGCCCCCTCTCTGCTCTCACGATGCCTGCCTCCTCAAAGCCGTCATGCTTTGCTAGTTCCTTTCCTGTCTCCTCCATGGATTTGCACTCTGGCCTCCTCAGCCCCCAGCCCTGTGCCCTGCTCCCACCCTGAAGACACCGCCTGCTGTCTGCGTACCAGAGACGGGGCTTCAACAATTCACAGCTACTTCTCACAGTTCCAGAGGCTGGAGGTCGAACACCAGGGGGTCAGCAGGCCTGGTATCTGGTGAGGGCCCATGTCCACATCTGCAGATGGCCTCCTTGCTGTGTCCTCACAGGGCACAGGGCTCTGGTCCCCTTCTCCTCTAATAAAGGCACTAATCCCATCATGGGGGCTCTCCTCATGACCTCAGCTAACCCTAAGTCCCCACCTCCAAAAACAGTCACGTTGGGTATTAGGGCGTCAAAAATGAATTTTGGGGAGACAATCATTCCGTCCATGGCATCCATCATCAAAGCTTAAACCTCTACAGAGACAACGACGCATTTTATCTCCAACCCTGATTTCCCATCTGAGATCAGCTCCACAGGTCCTCCCTCCGTCCTCCTTCTGAGATGGCCTCGCACTCACGTCCACCACCCAAGCAGCCCCCAGACCCACCCCCGCCGTGCTGTCCTTCTCCACCCCGCTTCTCCAGAGCCCCTCCTTGGGCAGCAACGTAAAAACACCACAGTACCAACGTAGTTATGAAAAGCAGAACTCACCAAATAATACAGGAATGAGAGGTTGGTTGCAGCTGCACTCTTCACACTACTGTCCTTTTTTTCAAACATTTTTAAGGTCTCTACAGCCTAAAAATGAAATACCTGCAAGTTATTACCTTTGTAATATGATAGCATTTAGGCTTAAGTTTGGGGACCAGACCAGGGAAGGCACAGAGGGGTGATTAGTGTGTTCAGGAAAACAGATGACAGATGAGAATTTCACTTGATTATCAGTACTCGTGAAAAAGAATTCTCAAAACTGGGATAGAAAGCAATTCTGGGAGTGTCACAAAGTGACCTGATACAGATCCAAACGTAACTACACTCTGAAGCCATGAGGAATTTAAAGCACATTTTTACCCCGTGGCAAGTCTGAGATGCCCCGACCTAGCAGGACACTTGGGATGCCAGGCTCCTTGCACGAGAGGTGGATGAGTTCTCCACCCAGAAGTTACTGAGAGGCACCAGAAACAGGAAAAAGACGTGGTTTTCCTTCCTTCCTTTACAATACATTTACTGAATAGAAAATGCTTGGCCGCTGGCTCTTGGGGAGCAGTTGTGTCCAAGCAAAGCCCTTCTCAGCTTCTGCAGGGGCCGCAGCTGCTGCCGCTGGACGCCGTGCGGTCCGAGCCCTGCGCCGGTGGACGCCGTGCGGTCCGAGCCCTGAACCGGCGGACACCCGTGTGGTCCGAGCCCTGCGCCGGTGGACGCCGTGCGGTCCGAGCCCAGCGCCGGGCCACCGAGCACTTGACTCCCCTGCGGCCAAGGGCAGGAGACCTGCACACCCTGTCATAGCGCAGTAAAGAACGGCTCTCATAAAGGGTCTTGATTACTTAAGAGAAAACCGTTGGAAATTTCTAGACCATTAGTTTATAATCCCACAAAGTAAATTCTGGAAGAGAAAAACCCAAACGCCATACCGTCCATCTTGAGAGCCCCTTTCTCACTTTCTTTCTTGGAAGGCTCTTCCATAACAAGAAGCTCCTAAAACTTGCCTGGAAGTGATTCCCTGCAGAAGCTACCTCACCAACCCTACCCAGCCCCCAGCTCCTCTTCGGAGCCTCTAAGCTTTACAAGCTGCATTTCACATTGAATAAGAATTGAGATGTTTCCGTCTTTACTTTCAGATTGTGTCACTATAAATGTATGTGCTAATTTAAAAGATAAGGCAAGTGGGGACTTCCCTGGCGGTGCAGTGGTGAGGACTCCACGCTGTTGCTGCTGAGGGCGTGGGTTCAGTCCCTGGTCAGGGAACTAAGATGCCACAAGCCGTGCGGCACGGCCAAAAATAAATAATTAATTAATTAAATATAAGGCACGGGAATAGGCATAACTCACATATCCATTGAATCCTCTGACTCGAGTAGACTGTAGAAGGGAAGAAGGCTGTTCTCTGATATTTCTGATATCCATAAAGCAGAACTCGAAAGCAAACTAACAACAATGGTAATTTTTTAAAAACGGAACGCTATCAGTTTATACCGTTCCTTTCAAAGCAGCTATTCATATTATAGTCAAGGAAATGTGTTGGTTGGATCTTAAAATTCTGATATTTGTTAATCTGTGGCTCATCGATAACAATACTTTAAGACTACGTTTAACACCATATCTATCCTCCCCACAAAAGATTGCTACGAATCCAAACAATACATAAAGAACAATGCAACCCAAAGCTATTACCCAGAAGAATTAACAAAAATATTTAGAATTTAAAACATTCATTTAAAAACATGGACAGAGTAAAAGCATTATTTCAAATTTTAAGCTTCTAAACTACAACTATCCTGAAAAGGCTAAATATTCTAATAAAAGGAACATTCTCAGGTATTTTCGGCTTTGAAATAGGCTGTTTTCATACTGTTCTTTACACATTCAATGAATACATCTCTAATATTTCTGTTTTTAAAAGTAAAATAATGTACATCAATTTATAAATGAAACAGATAAAAGTTCACAATAAAATTTAGTTGTAAATGGCAAAACAAATCATGAAAATAAACATTGTTAGTTGGGGTTTTTTTTCCCCAAGAAGAATTAGGAAAATAGACTAATCTCCGTTTTGGTTTTCTTTCCTGGCTGATGCCATCTGCTACGGGCTTCAGCTTTCCTCTGGGTATGTCTGTCCACCACCACTGGCCTTCACCCCATCCACCTGTGGCTTTAGTGGAGTTCTTTCTCTGCTACAAAACAACACTATCACCACAAAAAAACCATACTCTGAGATTTCAATTTCAGCATTTTTTTTTGAGAAACATTTACAACATTACGCCAAGTTGTAAATGAAGCATCTTCGGGCTTCCCTGGTGGCACAGTGGTTAAGAATCTGCCTGCCAATGCAGGGTACACGGGTTCGAGCCCTGGTCCGGGAAGATCCCACGTGCCGCGGAGCAACTAAGCCCGTGTGCCACAACCACTGAGCCTGCGCTCTAGAGCTTGCGCGCCACAACTACTGAAGCCCGCACACCTAGAGCCCATGCTCCACAACAAGAGAAGCCACCGCAATGAGAAGCCTGTGCACCACAAAGAAGGGTAGCCCCCGCTCGCCGCAACTAGAGAAAGCCCGCGCGCAGCAATGAAGACCCAACGCAGCCAAAAATAAATAAATAAATAAAGCATCTTAATCAATGATCCTTATGAGATACGTCAATCCAATCCTTTTTAACCTGAAAGTGTTCCTTCCAAACTAAGATTGTGTTATACCTACCTCGTCATACTTACAATACACAACAAAAGAAACACAGAGTAAAAGCAGCGATGTAAAAGAAAGCAAAAATTACATTTTTAAAACATCAGTAAAATAATTGATATTAAAATTGTATATAGGCAAATGGAACAAAAAATATCTTGAATGAGAACAGCTAGAAAAGCAGCAAACAATATGATTTGGGTTAAATGAATTTAAATATGAAAAAATTAGCGGGTTTATTCCTTAGTGAACACACTTTCAAAACATGGACGATAATACAGCGTTAAACCTTTCTAAAAAGACCATTTAAAAGTATCAACAGGGTTTCCCTGGAGGCGCAGTGATTGAGAATCCGCCTGCTGATTCAGGGGATACGGGTTTGTGCCCCGGTCCGGGAAGATCCCACATGCCGCGGAGCGGCTGGGCCCGTGAGCCATGGCCACTGAGCCTGCGCGTCCGAGGCCTGTGCCCCGCAACGGGAGAGGTCACGACAGTGAGAGGCCCGCGTACCGTAAAAAAAAAAAAAAAAAAAAAAAAAAAAAAAGTATCAACAGAAAACTCGGAAAATGGCTTTCTCTATTTTGTCATCTGTAACAGTACTTCTCACACAGACATGAAATTATTTTTTTGGTCCACAGATGACTCCAGCAAGATAGCAAAGACCAATCTGTCTCACTTCACTTCCATTTTTCAGCATCCCAACAGGATCAGAGTTTCATCTGTGGCATTTTTAATGCCCAAGGGTGTGATGCTCAGATGGCAGAACAGACACAAAGATACCTAGAAAGTCTTTTTATGCTTTACACACGCTAAACAATCATTAAGCACGCTGAATCCATACACACCGTGGGCCAGCCGGTGTGCTGCCCCAGCCCTCACCACACGACAATACCATAAGCACCGGGCTGCTTCCCCTTCGCTCATGTCCTCGGGGCAGATGCCCTTCTCCCTCCTCCCCAACAAAGGCGTCAGTTACTTCTACTGTCTCCAGGAAAACGGAAGGTCCTTAAATAGGAAGAAAGCCTGAAATCTGGCTCAGGAGAGCATGGAGGAAAGACACTGGGGCCCCCTTTGGCCCTCACTCTCTGGGTCTAAACGCAGAAGAGCTGAGTTTTCTACATTGCAGGCATATATGCTACTAACAACTGGTTTTATAAACTAGGGTATCAAGTTTCATTCTCTTTATTCTCCTTTGTGATCCCCGCCCCCTTTTAAAAAGCTGTTCTTCTGTTCTCCTGTGAGGCAGACTGTGGAAGGGGAGCACCGTTCCACCCCACCCCAGGCGGCAGGACAGTGGTGGGACCAGTGACAGATTCCTTTCGTGCCCAACGCAACGTCAACGAGTAAACCAAACACGTAAAACACATGCCAGGAGAACTGCTCCAGCTCCTGGCCTCCCCCACTGCCCGTGCTTGACTCTGAACAGCCTCTGAGCTTCAGGGAACACTTTGAAAACCAATGGGGAAAGTTGACCTCTGGACTAGAATATGGTTTAGTAATTTAGCAGCCATGTTTTACATGGCAAGTGTTTATAATTTAAGAAACAGGACAGGGGAATTCCCTGGTTGTCCAGTGGTTAGGACTCCACGCTTCCACTGCAGGGGACATGGTTTCAATCCCTGGTCAGGGAACTAAGATCCCACATGCCGTGCGGCCAAAAAAAAGGAAACAGGACAAACAGGTCAAAATTTAAAACATGCTATATTAAAGGAAAGTTTGTTAAGGCAGAAATAAAAATATTATTCAACTTCAGAATAATCACAGATAACAGTAATCGAGAAAGGAGTTTCAAGGTATTATCGCTTTGACCAGTTAACATTAACTTCCATCTAAACATTTTTTTAAACTTACTTGATTAAAGTCCTTTTGTCTCAGGTACGTAATTGCTTTGTTTATTTCCAGATCATTTGCCAGCTCTACATACTGAGAAGCTTTCACAACTTCAACACACCTATAAAGTAAAGCATAAAAACGGTTATTTTATTTTGTTTTAACATATCTAGGTTTTCTTAACTGTGACTTTTCAGAAGTGTTTAAAAGTGCCCCTAGTGTTCTGTAGGACTGAGCACCTGACTCCTTCCAACACAGGCATTAAGTTACAGAGCTCTTCGGTTCCAAACCCGTTTTCTCAGCCAATTTTTCATTAGCCTCTTGCCGCGTCTAATTATTTATGGCATTTTAAATAAAATTCTCATTTTAAAATTAATAAAACTTCAGTTTGTAACAGGTAAAACTGTTTCTATATATTTTTTCATCTTAAATGCTCCGATGGTGAGAAAAATTCTACAGAACTTGAGAATATATTTAATCTTTTGTGTCCAAACTTGAACAGACTTTCACGGATCCATTGCCCAGGGCACACAAAACATCTACTGTTGACTGAACATCAGGCAATGTGCCAGGTCCTGTGAGCACGAACACATTTAGTCCTCACCACAGCCCTGAAAGACTGGCATTATCTCATGTCGTAGATGCAAACATAGATCACACAAGTAGAAAACTGCCAAGTAAGAACTTGAGCCCAATTTCTATTGCTACTAAAAGCCACTGCACCAAGACTAATGTTTTTCAAATTGAGGATCATGACCTTTCAAATAACAGAAGAGAAAAGATATCAAAGGGCTTTGTGCATAACAAGGGCAAGGGGGGTGCTTCATCGTTTTCTCACTGAGGGTCTGGTTCAAAAATGTTTCAAAGCCACTGGCTTAGACCAATAATTTAAAAATACTGGGACTTCCCTGGCAGTCCAGTGGTTAAGACTCCACACTCCCTATTCAGGGGGCCCGAGTTCAATCCCCGGTCAGGGAACTAAATCCTGCATGCTGCAACCAACACCCGGCGCAGCCAAATAAATAAATACATAATTTTAAAAAATAAAATTAAAAAATAAAATTATTAAAGCAGAAGATCCCTTTCTTCAAGCAGAACATTTTTTAAACCCTGATTTATAAAACAGCCCTTCTGCTTGCAGTGGTGAGAGAGGATGTGAAACCCAGCCTGTCAGGCACCCCTGGAGGACCTTCTCAGCAAAGCAGCGTGCAGGGCTCCCCAAAATAACGGGGAAACCCTCTATTCCACAACACACGCAGCAAATGGTCACCGAATGTCTACAACGTGTGAGACATTATGTCTAGTACAGGGCTACCAGGACACACAAAATACAGTTCTTGCCCTCAAGGGGAAGCAGACCTGTAAACTGAGTTAGGTGTAAGAACCGCGGTGAAGAAATACAGGAATGGAGGGGTGGAGACCCTAGGAAAGGTATTCCAGACATGTCTGAGCTCGGTTTAAGGGACAAGGATGAATCAATTTGACAAAAGGGGAAGGGTGTTCCATGAAGAGGGGCTCACAGACCCAAAGATGTGGAAGATCAGAAAAGTCGGAAATATTTAAGACGCTGACTCATTCCCTGAGCTGCCATCAACAAATCAAGGGGCTCAAAGACAAAAGCATGATGCTCTTCCCCTCCTGTTCCCAAACGGGATTCTGCAAAGGGATTAAGCCCCACAGAAAATTACTGGAGTCACTTTTTTCCTCAATTTTCTAAGGATGGAACAAAGCTCCCACCAGGCTAGACAGACAGGATGCCTTAGAACCTTTGGGCTAATTACCCAGAAGAATCTATACAAGAAAGGCTGCCAACATCTTGGCCCTTGAGACACTCTTCTCTCTACTTACAACATCCTCCCTCCCTTCCCCCACTTTTATTCCTACTAATCCTTCAAGCCTCAGCCCAAATGTCACTTAATCTGGGGAGCCTTCCATGACACCATGACAACAAACTACATTAGCATTAGCAATTGGGACTAAGAAATCACACAGCACACAATAAAACATAACTTGTTATGTTAGTATAACAGCAGTTACAATGTTTTGTGATTGCTAATATAATTATCTGTCTACTTAGCTAATCAAGGAGATCATAGGTGACAACCAACACTAGCTAAACTGTAAATTTCTTGAAGGCAGATACTTTTTATCCTGAACTTCCAACTGGCCTGCAGTAAACAATAAATATTTATTTTTGTTGTATACAACACTGTAAATCAACTATAATTCAATAAAATTTTTTTTTTTTTTTTTTGCGGTACGTGGGGCCTCTCACTGCTGTGGCCTCTCCCGTTGCGGAGCACAGGCTCCAGATGCACAGGCTCAGCGGCCGTGGCTCACGGGCCCAGCCGCTCCGCGGCATGTGGGATCTTCCCGGACCGGGGCACGAACCCGTGTTCCCTGCATCGGCAGGCGGACTCTCAACCACTGTGCCACCAGGGAAGCCCTCAATAAAATTTTTTAAAAAAGAAATAATGGCTGAGAACTTCCCAAATCTGGGGAGAGATGTGGACATCCAAGTTCATGAAACTAAGAGATAACCCCAAAAGTTCAACTGAAAACAATTTTCTCTATGATACATTGTAAGAAAACTATCTATTTAAAATCAAAGACAAAGAGAGAATTTTTAAATCAGCAAAAGAATCCGCCTGACAATGCAGGCCCTGGTCCTGGAAGATCCTACACGCCATGGAGCAACTAAGCCCGTGAGCCACAACTACTGAGTCTGTGCTCTAGAACCTGCGAGCCACAACCATTGAGCCAGCGAGCCACAACTACTGAAGCCTGTGAGCCTAGAGCCCGTGCTCCACAACAAAGAGAAGCCACTGCAACGAGAAGCCCATGCAGCATAACGAAGAGTAGCCCCCGCTCGCTGCAACTAGAGAAAGCCCGCGCGCAGCAACAAAGACCCAACGCAGCCAAAAATAAAATAAATAAAAATTTTAAAAGTCTAATATGACAAAAGTAATTAGTTTTGATAAGTTAAAATGTTAAATTAGTGGAAAATTTCACTCAGACTGGTTGGCATTTTATAAATACTTAAAATTTCACTTACATACCAACTACTAGATTGCAAAGACACAACTATAATCATCTTCTTAAAAAGCTAAAAACATTAGAAAATTAAATGCATATGATTTAGTAAACATTAAGAGAATTCAGGTTAGATTTAGTAACAGTAAAACAACATTTACTATTCAGTATAATTAAAGATGAACAGAGTTCATTTACTGTGAGATGCCTGTCTCCCAAATCAAGGAGATCTTAGGTTACAACCAACATTTGGTGTTCACAGAAAGGGATACAGTGATTTGTTGTACTGTACATTGATCAAAACATATGTGGAGTACATATACAGATACAGGGACACATTTTAAGGAACTTGTTTATAAACTAGGTGAGCAACCAGTCAGGTAGAAAACCAGCCGTTTTAGAAAAACACACCGTATCTGAAATGGATGAAAAAACTGGAACTGTTTATCTGAAAAGAGAAAAAACTTTAAAGAAAGCCCTTACCTCACTATCAGCAATAATTGGCAAAACCTCTGATTCAAAACAGTAGCAGGCATGCGCTATTTCCCATTCCTACCCCCATGAGAAATACAATTTCTGGAAGGATGAAAAGAGTGCTGGCTTATGAAGCAGAGAAAAGGAGGCTACAGTAAGAAAGTACCACAGAGGAGTGTGCTTCCTGCTCCAGGTGAGGCTGGGGATCCAGGGATGGGAAGCGAAGCGCTGAGCTGGGCAGCAGGAACCACTGACCGCCATCTCCAGACAGTGGACAGGGGAGCCTGCAGACCTCCCCTCATACTCAACAATGACAAAGAACAGCCAGAGAAAAAGAATGTGCTCTTGGAAATGTAAAATAAAACAATTAAATGGAATAGTTGAATGAGAAATTCAAAGAAGTCTCCCAGAAAGCAAAGCAGAACCAGAGTTGGAAAATATAAGAAAGCTAAGTGACAAGGAAGTCCAAATCCAATTGATAGAAATTTATAACTGGAAAAGGAAGTAAATTAGCAGAGAAATAATAGAATATTTTCTCAAATTGAAAGGAAACATAGACTGCAAATTGAGGGGTCTATTAAGTGCTTAAGAGGAAAATAGAAAAAAAAAGACAAATTTAAACACATTATGAAATTTCAGAACAAAGCTACAGAGAAAATTATAAAAATTATCAGAAAGAAACTGCAGGTCACCTACAAACAGCAAAGATGAGACTAGCGTTAGAATTCTAATCAGCAACAGTGCTAGTTAACAGTGAAGAAATGCTTTTTGAGTTCTAAGAGAAAACAAGTTACAACTTAGGGTATTATACCTGATCAAATAAACGATCAATCAAGAATGAGGACAGAATTAGACACAGACATGCACAGATAGATCTTAGGGGGTTAATTCAGGAAGAAATCAAGGAAAAAATAAAGATGATGTTCAAAAAGAAAGAGGATCCAACCTGGGAAAGAAATGAAGGTAAACCCCAAGACAACATTCAACACCAGGCTAAGGGAACCAACAGCTTACAGAGACTGGGGCAGGGAGAGTTCCGAGAGGGAGGACTCCAAATAACCTAAGAGAAGCAAAGAGTGCAAGAGAAGACAGAGAGGTAACTGGAGACACCAGAAAAACAAACATCATGGGCCAAATATGAAGCCTCCAGAACAAACTAAACCAGGGAGACAATGGATTCCATGGCGAGAATCTGAATCGTAATGAGGATATGGTAAAGAAAGCATACATTACTTCCACCAATAAGAAACATGAAAAGTAATTAGAAAACGGGAGCTGTAACTCTTCTGTACTTACTTGGTTTTCTAACTATGTACATGTATCTTGGACTTTAAAAATTCTGGTAGGGTACCATGCAGAAGAGGTCACAGACTCGCTCTATACTGGTTCAAAAGATCATAGAAAAGAGTGTCATGAAGGGCAACTATGGATTCACTACAATGAAGAATCTTCTAACCTTTAGAGATGTTCAGAGATAAAGCAAATTATTTGAACACCATAAGAATCCAAGCAGAGGATAAATGGCACCTACATGGGATGCTATAAAGAGGATTCTCATACTGGGTGGAAGAAACAAATTCAACTACTCATCCAAAAAATGACCTAAGATTTTTCCAGCTCTAAAAACCCTTCACTCCTATCTGGGAAATATATCCACAGACAATAGCCTTTTTAGGTGTGAGAGGTATTACACAGGATAAAAAGTTTAGTAGTACTGACAAATTTAAGGTAGAAAAAGGACATAATGAGAAAAGATAAAGTAAAAAGGAAGAGGGCACAGGCTGGAATTTATACAATGAAAGCAATTATGCACCCACATATCAAATGTAGCACACTTGCCTAAAATGACATGAACAAGAAGAAAATTATGTTAGAACTTTTAGAGTGGCCTATACTAATCTTACCATATAATAGTACTGCTTGATAAGTAGAAATCAATATTCGCAATTATTTATTTACTTTTCCAATAACAAAATTTTAAATCAATAAAAGTATAAACTAGAAAACATCATGTCCATCCAGTTATACTGAATTTCTCTCTTACCAATCATAACCTACAGCAAAAGATGTTTCAATTACAGGAGCAATGAGTTTTGCAGCTGTCATGATGTATTTTTCTGCCATGGCTTTCCTATATCAAACAAACAAAAAAGATTTAGAAATATGGTATAAAAAGAGTTTCGATTTATTTCTTAAAATGTAAGTGTAAACACTGTCCGGGCAGCTATGCTAGCAATCTGTTTACAAGTCAGGTTGAAAACCACGACTGGGAAATGCGATCAGCAAGCCATGACCCTTGGGGTCAGCAGTTCTTGGTCTGTGATGCATTCTGAGGAAAGAAGGAAAGAAAGGAAGAGGGGGAAGGGAGGGAAAAAGGAAAGAAAGAAAGGGGGGAAGGGAGGGAGAAAGAAGGAAGGAGAGAGAGATACACAGGACTCCGCAGCTGAAGCTGCATAATCTGCACTGTCTGTGGAAATGAAAGGGTGAAAACTGCCACTACAGAAACTATGGTAAATCCTAAAACTGAACTACTACACATCTCTATAGATTTGCCTAATCTTCACCTTTCATTTTACAAATGGAATCATAGAATATGTGTCTTTTGTGACTGCCTTCTTTCACTTTATCATAATGTCCTCAAGGTTCATGTGTACTGTAGCATATGTCAGTATTTCATTCATTTTATGGCTAAATAATATTCCATTGCATGGATGGATCATATATTTTTTACCCATTCATCAGTTGTGGACATTTGGGTTGTTTCCACTTTCTGGATACGAATAATGCTGCTATGAATATTCCTGTATAACTTATTATGTTATTATGTGGATGTATGCTCTAATTTCTTTGGGGTATGTATCTAGGAGACAAATTGCTGGGTCATACGTTGTCTATGAAGAACTTCCAGACTTTTCCAGAGTGGCTGTACCAGTTTACATTCCCACCATCAGCATACAAGGTTTCAACTTCTCCACATCTGCATCAACACTTGTTATTACCTGTCTTTTTAATTCAGTCACACTAGGGGGTGTGAAGTGCTATCTCATTGCAGTTTTGAGTTGCATGTCCCTAGCGAATACTGAAGTTAAGCATCTTTTCATGTGGTCATTGCCATTTGAATATCTGTTTTGAAAAAATGTCTATTCATATCCTTTGTATATTTTTAATTAGGTTTTGGCCTTTTTATTATTGAGTTGGAAGAGTTCTTCTACCTACTGTAGAAGTAGGTCCCTTCTTGGATACATGGCTTGCAAATATTTTCTCCCATTCATTAGGTTGTTTTCACATTCTTGATGGTGTACTTTGAAGAATGAAAGTCTTTAATTTTGATGAAGTCCAACTTACCTATTTTTTCTATTTACCTATTTTTTTCATACCTAAGAAACCACTGCCTAACACAGGTCAATAATATTTACTTCTATGTTTTTTTTCTAAGAATTTTGTAATTCTAGCTCTTACTTTTAGGTCTATGATCCATTTTGAAGTAATTTTTCTGTATGGTGTGAGAGAGAAGTCCAACTTCATTCTTTTGCATGAGCATAATCAATTGTTCCAGCACCATTTGCTGAAAAGACTATCCTTTCCCCATGGAATTGTCCTGACAGTTTAATTGACTAGAAACGTAAGAGTTTATTTCTGGACTCTCAATTCCATCTCATTGACTTTTATGTATGTCTTTATGCTTCTAACCTAAAGTATTATGACACTGTCTTAATTAGTGTGGCTTTGTAGCTTGAGTCCTCGAACTTTTCTATTCTTTTTCAACATTGTTTTGGCTATTCTTGGATTCCTTACATTTCCATATGAATTTTAGGATCAACTTGTCACTTTCTGCAAAAACACTACTGGGATTTTGATAGGGATTACACTGAATCTGTAATCTGGGGAGCACTGCCATCTTAGCAATACTAAGTGCCTATCCATAAACATGTGATCTCTTTCCATTTATTTAGCATTTCTTCCAATGATGTTTCACAGTTCTCAGAGCACAAGTTTTGCATTTCATTTGTTAAATTTATTCCTAATAAATTATTTTTTATGCTACTGTAAATGTAATTGTTGATTTTCAGATAGCTCACTAGCAGCGTGTACCACCACCCCTCTACGGTATTTTCAGATAGCTCACTAGCACTGTGTACCACACTTCTATAGTATTCTGTTGATTCTTACATGTTTATCTTTTACTCTGGAAACTTGCTGAACTCGTTTATCAGTGGTAAATTTTTGGGGGGGAATTCCTTAGGATCTTCTATATACAAGATCATGTGATCTTTAAACAGAGATAAGTTTTACTTCTCTCCAATCTGGATAAGTAAGTCTTTTAGTTACTTTTCTTTCTTTCACCGTTAGGTATTATAATGTGAAACTGTGGGTTTTTCATAGATGTCCTTTATCAGATGGAACAACCTCCTTTCTACTCCTAGCTTGTTGAAGTTTTTTTTGTTTGTTAAAATCCAATATGGATTTTGGATTTTGTTCCCCCCCAATTTTTTCTTTTTTTTTTTTTTTTTTTTTTTTTGGTTTACTGAGATGATCATGTGGCTTTTATCCTTTGTTCTACTGATATCCTGTATCATATTAATTGAATTTTAGATGGTAAACCAATCTTGTAGTCTTGGGATAAATCCCAATTAGTCATGGTGCATAATTCTTTTCCTATTTTGTTAGTATTTTTGGTTTGCTAATATTTTCTTGAGAATTTTTAATCTATAGTCATAAGATATTTTTCTGTAGTTTTCTGTCTCTTCTGTTTTATTTTGGTATCAGGGTAATACTAGTTCATAAAATGAACTATTTTCTGGAAGAGACTGTATAGAAATGATGTTTATTCTTCTTTAAACATTTTCTAGAATTCTCTAGTAAAACCATATAGGTCTGGAGATTTGCCTTATAAATTCAATTTCCTTAACATTCAAAGGGCTATTCAAACGATCTATTTCATATTAAGTGAGTTGCGGTAGTTTGTATTTTTTAAGAAAGTGGTCCATTTTGTCTAAGTTTCAAATTGATGTGTACAGGGTTGTCTGTAGTATTTCCTTAATAGTTTTCTGATGTCTGCAGGGTCTGTAGTGATAGCTACTATTTTGTTCCTAATACTAGTAATTTGGGTCTTCTCTCTTTTACCTTCATCAGTCTTGTTAGAAGTTTGTTAACTTTACTGACCTATTCAAAGAATCAGCTGTTTCATTGATGTTCTGTATTGTTTCTCTCTTCAGTGCCAATGATTTCTGTTATTATATCTTTCCTTCTGTTTCTTTTGAGTTGATTTTGCTCTTCTTTTTCTAGGTTCTTTATTTTTTAATTGAGGTATAGTTGATGTACATTATACATATATAAAATATATAATACCTGAAAAATATTAATATATATATACATAAAATCCCTGAAACTTATATATATGTTTCAGGTGTACAACATAGTGATTCACAATTTTTAAAGGTTATATTCCATTTATAGTTACAAAATATTGGCTATATTCCCTGTGCTGTACAATACATCCTTACAGCTTAATTATTTTATACTTTTTCTAGGTTCTTAAGCTGGGAGCTTAGGTTATTAAGACTTTCCCATTGTCATTCTAATTGCTTTTCCCTTATGGGTTGTTTTCTCTGCCTCCTTACAAGACTTTGTGATTTTAGGGACTTCCCTTTTGGCCCAGGGTTTCAGACTCCACACTCCCAAGGCAGGGGGCCTGGGTTCAATCCCTGGTCAGGGAACTAGATCCCATATGCCGCAACTGAGAGTTCGCATGCCACAACTAAGGAGCCGGCAATCCTCAAAGAAGATCGAAGATCCCGCATGCCACAACTAAGACCTGGCACAGCCAAATAAATAAAATAAATATTTTAAGAAAAAAAGACTTCGTGTTTTTAATTTTCAGAAGTTTAATCATGATATATGATGACATGGATTTTCTTGGGTTTATCCTCCTTGGGATTTCTTCAGCTCCTTGTACTGTAAGTTTATTTTCCTTGCCAAATTTAGGGAGTTATCAGCTATTATTTCTTTAGCCTAATCCCTTTCACCTCTCCTTCCCAGACTTGATGACACAAATGTTGGTTCTTTTGTAATAGTCCCAGAGATCCCTGAGGCTCTGGTTATTTTGGTTTTTAGTCTATTTTCTCTATTTGTTCAGATTGGATAACTTCCATTTTCTCTTCCAGTCACCAAATCTCTCCTGGCTCCCCTTCATTCTCCTGTTGAGTCCCTTC
Source organism: Physeter macrocephalus (assembly GCF_002837175.3). NCBI lineage: Eukaryota > Metazoa > Chordata > Mammalia > Artiodactyla > Physeteridae > Physeter > Physeter macrocephalus. Next base: position 1,040,363 of record NC_041226.1, on the reverse strand, counting down.
ACTGAGCTTTTCATTTCAGCTGTTATATTCTTCAGTTCTAAAATTTCCATTTGGTTTTTCTTTATATCATTTCTTTGCTGAGACTCTATTTCTTTTCTGAGGCTGTTTTGTCATTTGTTTTAAGTGTGTTCATAATTGCTTGCTGAAGCATTTTTATCATGATTGCTTTAAAATTTGTCAGATAATTCTAACATCTCTGTCATTTCAGTGTTGGCATCTATGGACTGTCTTTTTTCACTGTTTGAAATCTTCCTGGTTCTTGGTATGACAAGTGATTCTTGGACATTCCCTGGTGGTCCAGTGGTTAGGATTCCAGGCTTTCACTGCCATGGCCCAGGTTCAATCCCTGATCAGGGAATTGAGACCCCCCGCAAGCCACAGCACAGCCAAAAAAAAAAAAAAGAAAAAGAAACTTGGACATTTTTACATTATAAGACTGAATTTTAGAAGATGTGGTATATATACACAATGGAATATTACTCAGCCATAAAAAAAGAATGAAATAATGCCATTTGCAGCAACATGGGTGGACCTAGAGATGATCATACTAAGTGAAGTAAGTCAGACAAAGACAAATATCATACGATATTGCTTCTACATGGAATCTAAAAAAATGATACAAATGAACTTACTTACAAAACAGAAACAGACTCACAGGCATAGAAAATAAACTTATGGTTACCAAAGGGGAAGGGCGGGTGATAAACTAGGAGTTTGGGATTAAAATATACACACTAGGGCTTCCCTGGTGGCGCAGTGGTTGAGAGTCCGCCTGCTGATGCAGGGGACACGGGTTCGTGCCCCGGTCTGGAAAGATCCTACATGCCACGGAGCGGCTAGGCCCGTGAGCCATGGCCGCTGAGCCTGCGCATCCGGAGCCTGTGCTCCGCAACGGGAGACGCCACAACAGTGAGAGGCCCGCGTACCACAAAAACAAAACAAAACAAAACAAACAAACAAACAAACAAATATGTATATATATATATATATATATATATATATATACACACACTACTATATATAAAATAGATAACTGGG
>NC_041226.1:1011875-1039204 GCF_002837175.3 Physeter macrocephalus | reverse complement strand
GCCATGGCCGCTGAGCCTGCGCATCCGGAGCCTGTGCTCCGCAACGGGAGACGCCACAACAGTGAGAGGCCCGCGTACCACAAAAACAAAACAAAACAAAACAAACAAACAAACAAATATGTATATATATATATATATATATATATATATATATACACACACCTATATATATAAAAGATATATGGGACTTCCCTGGTGGTGCAGAGGTTAAGAATCTGCCTGCCAATGCAGGGGACACCGGTTCAATCCCTGGTCCGGGAAGATCCCACATGCCGTGGAGCAACTAAGCCCATGCGCCACAACTCCTGAGCCTGGGCTCTAGAGCCCGCGAGCCACAACTACTGAGCCCGAGTGCCACAACTACTGAAGCCAACGTGCCTAGAGCCCGTGCTCTGCAACAAGAGAAGCAATCACAATAAGAAGCCCGTGCGCCGCAATGAAGAGTAGCCCCCGCTCGCCACAACTAGAGAAAGCCCGCGCAGCAACAAAGACCCAATGCAACCAAAAATAAATAATAAATACATTTTTTAAAATAAAAAAAATAAAATAGATAACCAACAAGAACCTACTGCATAGCACAGAGAACTATACTCAGTATCTTGTAATAACCTATGGAAAAGAATCTAAAATGAATATATATATAGGAAATCAACTACAGTTCAATAAAAAAGTAAAAATAAAATAATGTTCATTCAGGCTCTTCAATACTACTTTCACCCTGATTCTGAGGATTTGGGTAAGCCATGTATTTTATTTTGTTGTTTTTTTTTAAATTATATATTTATTTTATTTTTGGCTGCGTTGGGTCTTCATTGTTGCGCATGCACGTGGGCTTTCTCTAGTTGTGGCGAGCAAGGACTACTCTTCGTTGTGGTGCGCAGGCTTCTCATTGCGGTGGCTTCTCTTGTTGCGGAGCACGGGCTCCAGGTGCACGAGCTTCAGTAGCTGTGGCACATGCGGGCTCAGTGATTGTGGCTCGCGGGCTCTAGAGTGCAGGCTCAGTAGTTGTGGCGCACAGGCTTAGTTGCTCCGCGGCATGTGGGATCTTCCCGGACCAGAGCTCGAACCCGTGTCCCCTGCATTGGCAGGTGGATTCTTAACCGCTGTGCCACCAGGCAAGCCCCAAGTGATGTACTTTAAAGAGCTGAATGCTTTTGTATTTTATTGTGAAAAAAAGAAAAGTGACGTAGAAATAAAAAGACTGAATTTTATTTAAATCTTCTGTTTTAGCTGTCTTTCCTGACACCACTGCAGCAGGGAAAGAAGAGACACCACCGCATCACATGCCAGATAAGGGGAGAAGCCCATATTCGCCGCACAGCCTGCTTTGACACCCACGTGGGAGGAGGTCCTTGCTTCTGCTGGGTGGGATGGGAGTCCCTGCGTCCCCCGGTCCCTACTGACACCACGGTGGGGTGGCCTTGTTACAGCTGAGTGATGACCGAGGCCCTGATTCCCCACTGCCCCTCTGACACCACGCAGGAGGGAGGGTCAAGAGCGCCCTGTTACTGCTGGGTGGGGTGGAGTTCCAGGCTCCCCACATGCCGTCCACTACACCACAGAGTCAGTGGCGGGGCTCCATAAGGGCCTTGGGGGTTAAAGTCCTGCTCCCTACTTGGTCTGCTGGGGTACTGAGTGTCTCCTTACAGCCTTGGGAGGGTGGAAGTCTAGGCACCCACTTGGCTGTTGCTGGCATGTGTGGGGATGGGACCACAGCTTTTTTCTGTGGCATTTGTCTGAAAGTTTTCTGTCTTGCTAGCCTACCCCTCACCTTGTCCTCTGGCTTTTCTTAGAGCCTTTTTAAAAAATGCAGCCCCTGGCTTTCTGACTGCCAGCTTCTTCAGCTCCAAGTCTGGGCAATGTGAGGGGAATCACTGCCATGCTGTTCCTCAAGCCCCCGGGTCCCTTGCATGAACTGCCCTCTTGTCTCTACCTTTCTTCTAATTTTGCTGTACATACAATTTCCGGGGTTTTTATTTGTACTTAGCGGGAAGAACATGGAAAAGTACATCTACTCCATCTTCCCAGAAGTGTAAGTTTAATTTTTACTGTTAAACTAAATCCTAAAGATTAAGGGCCCTCCATCCACACAATGGAATATTATTCAGCCTTAAAAAGGAAGGAAATCCTGTCACCGGCTACACCGTGGATGAAAAGTGAGTCACAAACAGACAGTACCGTGATTCCACTTCCATGAGGTCCCTAGAGCAGGTCACATTCATAGACAGAAAGCAGAGTGGTGGCTGCCAGGGGCTGGGGGAGGGGGATGGGAGTTGTTCAGTGGGTACAGAGCTGCAGTTTGGAAGATAAAAAGAGTTGTGGAGACTGGCTACAAATCAATGTGAATGCACCTACCACTACCTTTGAAATGAAGAATTACATATCTTGGTTAAGATAAATTTTATGTTATGTGTATTTTATCACAATTAAAAAAAAAAACTAAGAGCCCTCTGTGATGTGATATAACTTCTAAGATACCTGTTGCATATTCAATAAATATTAGAAGGTGCAAGCCATACTTGACAGAGACTAGGTACCATAACGGAGAAAGGAAGAAATGAAATAAATAAAAAGAATTTTGTCTTTGGAAGTTGAAATTTAATTGGGGGGCATGATAAAAATACACAGAGACATAAATTTTTGAACAAAGGTAGTATGAACAAAGTTCTAATATTGCACCAGAGGCAGAGGGAAAGCAAATTACAGAGAAATAGTAAGAGTAACTGAGTAATAATAACTGGGATTAGCATGAGGACTGAGATTATATTGAAGGAGAAAAAAGAATCCAGTAGAGTACAGAAATGGTGAAATGACAGCACTATTCAAGAAATATACTGAATACAAGTTTTGAAAGAAATAATCAGAATGCATATTCAACTCTCTTACAGAAGTTAAGACTACATTATTAAGTTTTAATCATGAAGTGCCCAAAATATTACCTTTCACGTTCCATTTGCCTTAGATGATCATTTTTTATAGCTTCAATCACTAAATTAGTATGTGGGTCATCCTGGGGGAAAAAAATGAGTGATTCAGAAGTAAGAATCAAGAACTAGATTTCTAATCAACCTCACCACTAGGCTAGCTGTATAAAATGGAGAATATATTAATCTTTCTAAACTATTTTCCCTTATGTAAAGTAAACTTTTTCTTCTTACTTCTGATTACCTATCACATTCTCCACTGAACTAACGTAGATTCTAGCAGCTGATACAAGGTCAGGCTGGAAAGAATGGGGCCAAGTACACAAGTGTGGTTGTTAGTACAAATGTATGATATTATAAATTCTTAACTCAAATATAAATGCTTTAATGATCATCAATTACTTAGTATGATCCATATTGCTACTTCCTATTGAAAACACAGATGACTTCTTTCACAACATATATGACTTTTTCTCAATATGAAAGTTATATATAATAGTTAACATCTACCCAGCACTTACTATGTTCCAGGTACTATTTTAAGCATTTCACATGCATTATCTCATTTAATCCTTACAACCCTATACGGTAGGTTGTTATAATTAGTGCTATTTTAAATACAGAGGAACAAGGAGAGTTAAGTACTGAGTAGTGGGGCCAGCCACTATGCTGCGACACCCTTACACCCTATCAGGAAGACCTATTAGGTTGAATTTATGAAACTGACATTACTATACATTGTGATGTATCAACACAGGCAAGTGCACAGGGTATGACTCCATATAAAATAACATTAAAGAATGACAATTTTTCCTATGATTCTCCTTTTTGTTTTTTGACTAAAATTGTGCAGTCTGTTTTAACCATAATCTCTAGCCCAATTTCAATAGCCCTGGTGTCAACCTAATTTAAATAACAAATGAAAATGATAAAACACATTAATACGGGGCTGGGAGAAACCTGAAATGTCATCCACTCCAACTTTCTCATTTCTGGAGACAGAGAAGCACAGGTGATTAGGAGCTGGCTACATAATAGTCTTCTTCATACTCACATTTGGTGAAATGTATTTACCATCTTCATCAGTTTCTAATGGAACACCAATCAGTTTTTGGAATGCCTTCTTCATTTTTTCTCGATCTCCAACAGCAAAGTAACTAAGAATTAGGTTGAAGCCTGCCTTCAGGTTTGGTGCCATACTCATTATGTGCTCAAATGAATTAATGGCATCTGAATACTGCCCAGTTTTAATAAATGTAACTCCAATGTTCTGCATAATTTTAATCCTAGAGAAAAATAAACATGGATTCGCTTTAAAGGTCTGAACTCCCTAGTATGGCAATCAAGACATTCCACAAATAGTTTCCTTCTTTTCTTTCCCACTTTACTTCTTTTTTGTTTTGTTTTGTTAAGCTATATTGAGGTTTACTTTACACATCATAAAACTCACTTATTTTAAGTGTATGATTCAATAATTATTGCTATATTAACACAGTTGTGGAACCATAACCACCATAACCACATTCTTACTCTGTCACTTCCATCACCCCAAAAAGAGAACCTGTGCCCATCTGCAGTCATTCCTCCATCTCACCTCTAGCCCCAGGCAAACACTAATTTACATTCTGCCTCTCTGGATTTGCCTTTCCAGACACTGTATATAAATGGAGTTACAATATGTGCTATTTTGTGTCTGGCTTCATTCAATTAGCATAATCTTTTTGAGGTTCCTCCATATTACAGCATGTAAGAGTACTTCATTCCTTTTTTATTGCTGAATAGTATTCTATTGTATGGCTATACCACATTTTATTTATCCATTGACTACTTGATGGACATTTGGATTGTTTCTACTTTTTAGCTATTATGAATAATGCTGCTATAAACATTCATGTACAATACTTTGTGATAACACATGATTTCATTTCTCTTGGGTATATACCTAGGAATGGAACTGGTCATAAGGTAAATTTGTGTTTAACTTTTTTAAAGAGCAACCTAATTATTTTCCAAAGTGTCTGGGCCATTTTACATCCTCAACGTATGAGGATTCCGATTTCTCTACATCTTCCTCAACACTAATTATTGTCTATATTTGATTATAGCCATTCTAATGAATGTGATCCTACCTTATTTCTAACCACTCCTCAATATAACCCCATTTCAACTAAATCCTTTTACTCCTAATTCTCTGATCAGATCACAGTATCTCCCGGACTCTTCTCACAGTGCTCCCTTTGTCGGGAATGTTACCCCTTCGCTTGTCTTCGCTTAGTAACCAACTCAAGTATACCTCCTTCGTTAAGCCTTTCTTGACCTTTCTTGTTCTCAATAATTATTCCTTCAACTTAATTACTATACTGCTTCATGATTATGGATTGTTAAGCACTTAACATATACTATATAATATTATTATCTTTTTCTAAAATGCTCAAATTCTTGGCCTCACCTGGGTTAAAAGTACCTCAAGGGCATTGTGTTCTATAAGTTAGATATTTGCTGATGATAATGAGATATCATGCATAATTCGAAAACAAATTATTGCGAAAAGTGCCATTTACAAAGAAATTAACTTTCACAGAGGCATTGTACTGTGCCTAGGAGAAATTATGACCAGTAAGTACCCTGGTACCCGCCTATGTTCACATAGTTATAACCAGCCCATAAGGCAATCTACTGTTTCTGCTCCTGAAATACTGTAAGAACAGGAAACATCCCAGTATCCCCCTCTTCCCCCCTCTTCTAAGATTCAACAGTAACCCTTCCTCTCACTCTTCCCTTCTCAAGCTGTAGTAAGAATGTAAGGAGGTCTTGGTTTCCAGTCTTGCATTCTGGAGTCTGCTATGTTCTAAAGAACCACCGTTTGATTCGGTGTTGGCGGTAAGCTGTATTATGGCGCTAATGGCCCACAGCATTATTCCCTATATAGGCCCATTAGCTTAGTTTTATTCCAACTGATCACATGTTATGCCTTCAACCTTTAACTTCCATCACACAAATGCATGCCAAGTAGTCACAAGGGGACAGACCAAAGTACTACAGCTACAACAAGAATCTAACACCTCTCATGTACAGATACCACAAAGCACTCAGCCCACTGGCAACGCGTCAAAAGAGTGACCTTGTTTCTGAAGAATGACACTTAAAATTTACAAACTTACCTCATTTCTTTATGGACACTTGGAATTTGATCTAAGGCCATTCGGTAGAATTTAATGGCTTTGGAATAATTTCTTTGCTTTAAATAAATATTTCCCATATTCACTTTCAACCGTCCTAATTAAAAAAAATTTAATGAATATATAATCTACTTTTTTCACTTTTTCTATGATATTTTAGATGACCTTAGTTTATATTTTTTGAAGGTCTTCTCAACTTATGAAGCTTCAGACATTAACTAAAATTCTCACTTTAAAACAGTTATACTATTTTCATGTATGTGCACACTAAACTTCTGCAAGGAATTGGAACTTAAGACAGATGGATTCCTGGAAACATGGCTAGAAAACAATAGAGTGATATTATAAAACTGGAGTTGTGTTCTTCTAAGAAAACATGGGACTTAAAAAATATTAGATAATTCAAAATTAGACCTTCTTTTGGACGTTATTCCAGCATCTCCCAGAGCTCCAATATGTACAGTTTATCCTTTTTTCCCCCACGTTTTCTACAGTAAGCATTTATGAAGTGATGAGAAAAAGTGTTTCTACAAAACTTGAGACTCAGCTCAAATGCAACGGTCCACTCAGAAAGCTTGTCTAGACTTTCCAACTCGTACTCGAATAATCCCACACATCTTCTCACCAGGACTTGGGGGTCCTAGGTAATAATTAGCTCTCCGTAATCCTGATCCTCCCTCCGCTCTACAGGGCCCACCCCAGGACCCAGGATGAAGACGCCAGTAGCTCAGGAACAAAAAGAGTACACTTACCTGGTTTAAACTATATGATGTAATAGTTTAATAAAATATTAAAGAAAATGATATTCTGATATACTTTAATACTGAGACCAAAAAATTACACAATATAAATGCTAAATATAAACAACGGTCTCTTGTGGATAATTATACAAGGGAAAGCATGTTCTGTAGGTTGCCATGACTCATTCTACCTGTGATACAGAATACTGTTTTCATTTACTGTTAGGCAATACATCTTATACCAACTGTATTTCTTCAATTTTATTTGTGTGAATTTTCATATCTTTAAGCAGGGCACCTCTATCACAAATATGAATTTTCTCAGAGCACAGATCATTTCATTATAAGAAAGCATAAAGTGAGGAAATTGTAAATTAACAGTACAAAAGAACTATACTTACTGGAAAAACTGACTATACACACTTACCTGCATTGCTAAACATCTTATTTTTCACTATAACTTGATAGGTGTTAAGTGCTTCAGGATACATTTCATTAGCTGAATATTGACTGGCCAAGTTGAAAAGAACCTAAGGAAAAAATAGTGCAAAGAGACACATAATGATCATTTTAGGCCCCTTTTGCTTATAATCTTCCTAGAGATTAAAATACTATAACAAAGTTAGATGCTTCTATCAAGATACCCAACCCATTAGGCAATGAAGTACACAGAGAACACCCTGCATTCTAATATGAACCAGAACATTAAGACAGGTGGGAGCTTCCCTGGTGGCACAGTGGTTAAGAATCCGCCTGCCAATGCAGGGGACACGGGTTCGATCCCTGGTCCAGGAAGATCCCGCATGCCAAGGAGCAACTAAGCCCGTGCATCACAACTACTGAGCCTGTGCTCTAGAGCCCGCGAGCCACAACTACTGAGCCCGTGTGCCACAACTACTGAAGCCCGCACGCCTAGAGCCCGTGCTCCGCAACAAGAGAAGGCACCGCAATGAGAAGCCTGCGCACCGCAACAAAGAGTAGCCCCTGCTCACTGAAACTAGAGAAAGCCCGCGTGCAGCAACAAAGACCCAATGCAGCCAAAAATAAATAAATTAAATAAATACATTTATTAGAAAAAGACAGGTGGAGCTTTCCTCTAAATTTCACCTAATTTTCCATGTATTCTTTCTAACTCATGGATTTGCTATCTTTTAATCTCAGGAAGACCCACAAAGAATAAATGTGTATTATTACTATTGCTGGTAATAAAAGGAATAAGGAAGATAGTGGACCAAACTCTCTTTGTGAATATAAATTAAACATCATGTGGAATACCTTAAACCTTAATTTGTATAGTACTGCTGCTCTATATGCAAATTTATAATTCAAATCATTAAGTTATAGTAAATTATGTTCCTAAAGGAAAAAAAATAATCATCACAAATTATTCCCAAATCTAAAGACTCCATGGAATTTAAAAATATTAGCTATAAATAGTAAACATACAAAAATTCTTCTTATTCTAAGTTCTAATGTCCATTTTTCCACTTGTTTAGCATATGAAGACTTTTCCTACTGAAAACACACCCTTTTAAACAGCAGTATAAATATCAAAGAAGTGTCTTTTCAGAATTGAATAAATTTTGCTAGAAATTAGCTGTTTCTTCCCCCCTACTCTCCTCACAGAACATTATCTTATTCACCTAGTTTGAAGTTCTCCAAAATCACAGACCAAAAAGTCCACATTAGAATCTCGTTATCGGGACCTCCCTGGTGGCGCAGTGGTTAAGAATCCGCCTGCCAGTGCATGGGTTCGAGCCCTGGTCCGGGAGGATCCCACATGCCACGGAGCGACTAAGCCCGTGAGCCACCACTACTGAGCTTGAGCTCTAGAGCCTGCGAGCCACAACTACTGAAGCCTACGTGCCACAACTACTGAAGCCTGTGTGCCTAGAGCCCGTGCACTGCAACCAAGAGTAGTCCCCATTTGCGGCAACTAGAGAGAGCCCATGCGCAGCAACGAAGACCCAATGCAGCCCAAAATAAATAAATAAATAAATAAATTAGAACCCCGTTATCTCTCTATGTTTGGTGACGGATGTTAACTGGACTTATTGTGGTGATCATTTCATAATATATACAAATATCAAGTCATCGTGTTGTATACCTGAAACTAACGGAACACCGTATCCCAATTATACCTCAAAACAAAACAAAACGAATCGCGTTAAAGTATCCACCCTGAATAGAACCCAAATATTAACACTCTTCATGAGTCCTTGGCTGGTAGGTTTACAAGTATTTACTACATAATTAAAAATGACTAATTAACTAACTAAAGAAGATCACTGTACAGACCAAAGATAAGAGTGGTCCCATGAACTAAAGAGTATTATTAATCTAATTCTGGGCACCTTAAGTCCGATAAGGCTTAAAGAACAAGAGAAAACAAGAAACAAAAAAGAAAAAAGAGTTCTGGAATCTATAAATTCTCGCCAAGATAACTGTACTCAACAGGTACTGCATACTTACTGAGTAAGTTAAATCCAAATTGATGTTTTCTGGACTTGTAACTTGTTCTCGTTGTCTCACCAGGACTCTCTCTTTTCTTCCTGCATCTTTTGCCTTTTCTAAGGCCTGAAATCAAGCGTACACTGTGTAAACTCCTTTGAGCACTCACACGGAATGTGGTGCATTAGGGAAGTGTCTGTGGGAAGCAGGGGTGGCTGCCATTACCCCTGGGTTCCCTGATGCCCCGTGTGCTCCTACCATAAACTCCCCTTCTATTGTTTAAACGGGAGCTCTTCCTCCCACATGGAAAGGCCAGGTGTCTTCTCTGGGAAAGAACAGGAAGCATGGGGGCTAAGACCTGGAGCACACCTGCCGCACGTCGAGGCTCTCCATCACCTCACCTCCCACCCCCTCTCGGTCTGACCATGTCTATCTACTTCCTTTTTCCTCCCAACTCCTGAATCTTTGGTGTTTTAATTCAATCTCATGAGGTAGGAATTTAGGTGGATTTGTTTGGTTTCTCAGATGCTCAAAATACAGACAAGTATTGGATCATGGATCATGGATCACTGCTACCCAATATGACAACAGATCCTTAGTTTCGCTCAGATCTTACTCAGGATGCCAAGAACCTTTCATCGATTTCCACTGAGAGACTGACCACAGTCACATTAATTAAACATGGAATTTTTTTTTTTTAGAACTAGATAAAAAAGCACAGGTTCTGTGAGCAATAAAAGTAGCTTACACTGAATCTTTCTAATGGTATTCATTGATCTGATAACTAAGTCACAGAAATTATATTTATGTGGTATGATGACCAAAGTAATGTGAACAAAGCAAACTAAGAGAAAAGATTCAATTAAAAAAAAAGCAGCAGCGTTGGACTGCCAAGAAGCAAACCACGATTTTGCAGTTTACTTCGGACAAAATACTTCAGAGCAGTCAGGCCTGAACGAGAAGACAGCCCTTAGTGCTGTCTGTGGGCCATGGGCTCCGCCTGCAACAGGCTGTGCGTCCCGTTCAGCAGTCCACCAGGCTGCAACATTTAGCCAACCGACGCACTGGAATTTTTTCCCCTCCTTAAATGACCAATGTGAAAAATTACAAAATCAGCCAACTGTTTTGACTTCAGAGTTTATGAAGCAGAGTTGCAACTGCAGGTTCTCAAAATAATTAGTTCAGTGAAAACTCTAAGGCCAGTCCACAACAAAATAAAAGTATTTATCTATAAATGTGCTTATACAGGTACATACATAAAGATACATAAGCACACGCTTCATAATCTTGAATCTTATCAGTTTATGAACTCACCAATCTTAAGTCTCCACAACTGTTAGCAATACAGCTTTCTTCTACCAACTCATTTACTTTCTTCTCTAATTGTCTTATCTTTTCTTCTGGACTGTTAAAGAAAAAAGCAAGTATATTCTGAATCATTCAACCACTAATAATACATACAAAATTTAACCTACTTTTAACATTGTCCATCATGTGCTTATAAACTTTAAGAGTAAGTCACAGATAAGACAAATATATAAGTGGCCTTAAAGAATAAATGTGCCACCGTTTTTAATAACTACATTATATAATTATTCATAATGGTAAAAATAGCTAACATTTATTTAGCATAAGTATAATTTAATTTTGAGCTAAATGCTTTACCCTAATTATGTCACTTGATCTTCATAAGAATATTTGATACAAGTACTATCATTCTCTCATTTCACCGACAGGGAAACTGAGGTTTAGAAAGTACTGGCGGTCCAGTGGTTAGGATTCCGTGCTTCCACTTCAAGAGGCATGGGTTCGATCCCTGGTCAGGGAACTGAGATCCCACGAGACACACAGGGCGGCCAAAAAAAAAAAAGAAAGTTAAGTACTAAGCCTGAGATCATACAGCTAGTAAGTAACAAAGCCAGGATTTAAACACATGATAAGGTAACTCTAGGGCCATGCTGTTGCATTACCATCCCCAAAGGAAAGCAGATTCTATGGCAAATGAAAACTTTATCTATGGTTAGAAAGACTGAAGACCCCATAAAAGAGAGAAAAATTATTTGCTACCAAATAGATACCACAGAGACTTTTTTTTTTTTTTGGCCGTGCTGTGTGGCTTGCGGCATCTCAGTTCCCCGTCCAAGGATCGAACCCAGGGCCATGGCAGTGAAAGTACCGAGTCCTAACCACTGGGCCGCCAGTGAAGCCCCACTCACCACAGAGACTTCTAACAAGGTGAGGAAGTTTAAAGCCCGGACTTCATTAGTAGCAAATGAAGTGTCCCCAGATCAGCCATGTTTCAAACACAACATCAGTGTTGTTTTAAAACCACTTTCTTTCAATAAAACACAACACTCTGAATGTACATCACTGCCTAAATAAACTTTTACTACAAATATATCACAGTAAACATCAATTCTCTTAATTCTCTACAAATGGACTTTTAAAAAGAACACAGGAATAGGGCTTCCCTGGTGGCGCAGCGGTTGCGCGTCCGCCTGCCGATGCAGGGGAACCGGGTTCGCGCCCCGGTCCGGGAGGATCCCACGTGCCGCGGAGCGGCTGGGCCCGTGAGCCACGGCCGCTGGGCCTGCGCGTCCGGAGCCTGTGCTCCGCAACGGGAGAGGCCGCGGCAGGGGGAGGCCCGCGTACCGCAAAAAAAAAAAAAAAAAAAAAAAAAAAAAAAAAAAAAAAAAGAACACAGGAATAAATTTCACAGTATAGGTTTGTCTATAAAATCATATTCTTCAGTAAAACCTGGGATTAAGACAACATATTTTATTAGTTTATAGAGACTGCAAAATCCTAATAATAGATGGTGGCTTTCTAAAGGTTAGGAAGCTCAGCATTCAAAGTACGGAATTCTATTTTCAAGCTGTCTGAAACACACTAATAAATGTCTTTCAATGTTGCTTACGGGTTGTTATAATTAAGCCTAAAATATCAATATAAAAACGTAACGCTCAAACTCTGTGAGAGACTTTTATGGAGACAGTGCAAGTCACGACCCTGCCCCTACCAACCGCCAGGAGAACAACTCTGAGCAGACGCTGCCGGCGCCTCCACGGGAGCCGGCTGCTGCCCCGCGGCCCCGAGCGCGAGGGCTAGGCTACAGCAGGGTCTCACCCCCTGCCTGATGTCCGGTTCCATCAGGCACGTGTGATGAATTCCTGGCCAGTGAGAAATGAAGACGCGTCCGCCTGCGGCAGACGTCTCCCGGAGAGATCCCTGCTCTTCAAAGGGGACCTAAGACTGAGCGCCTTCGGACTCTAGGCTTCATCAACTACAGGAAGGTTCTGAACTCCCGTGGCCCTCCTGGAATCGTGAGGATGGGCAGGCTCTTGAGAAGAGCCAAGAGAAACAGAAAGAAGCTGAACCAGCGTGAGGTTATTGAGAAGTTAAATTAACCATACTCCAGACCGCCTGTTATGGGAAATAATAAAACATTCTTGTTGTGTGTGTTTTTTCTATCGTTTTCAGCCGTTAGCGGCTGACACGATCCTAAATGACATATTTAAGTAAGATAACATGTATTTACTGGCAAACTTGCTGTCACTAACCAGGATACAAAGTAAACTGACTTTCTAAAGAAGTTCCTTATTAGTCAAAAAGGGAAATTATGTAATTTATACAACAGACCAAATACCAGGTTTAAGAATTACAATTTAAAAACATGAGCCCTGGAAGTAGACCACCTGGGTTCAAGTCTCAGTCCCGCCGTGTACTAGCCTGACCCAGCGAGCTCTCCATACTTCCCTCCCCCTGAACTGATGACACAAGAGCTCGGTCTTCTCGGGGAAGCTCGTGCACAGCGCAGGGCACGCAGCGATCGCACAGTGAGCACCCGGTAAATGCTGGCTGCTATCGCTATTTGTAAAATCTAATGGTGCTTAGATATCAGTAAATGTACACAGCTGAATTTACACCGTAGCTTTTTAGCTACTCTCTAGTCAATGGCACAAAACTAAGTTAATTCTATAAAAAATTATATTTCTCAATATCAATATGACAAACTAACTTATACATTTTCTTAATTTTTTTCTTTGAAATATCCTTTTAAAATAAGACTATCTTATTACATGTACAACCCCATTTGGCCTTCAAGAGAATCAATATTGGCACGTATAAAAATCAGACACATCTTCAAGTCAATAATATTACAGTAAAACTGCATGGAATACACAGGGCTGCTTTTCTGAGACTTGATTCTTTTGCTAGCTCCGAGAACCAGGGATGATGCTTTGGTTACTATTCTGCTGACATGAACTTTTCAAATACGTAAGGATTATGTACTTGAGCAGTAAAAGTTAAGAACATGCAACGACCACAGCAGAGCAGCACAGGACTTGCATACCTGTCTTCGTTCCTGGCCTCCAGGGGCGGTGCAGGGCCCCGCGACTGACCAAGGGGGTCGAACGCAGAGCCTGAGACACAGTCAAGAGTTCACATTTAGTGCTCAATCCAGCACAACTGAAGGGATATGAAACCGCGCACGTGCTATTTAACTTACCTATTTATTAAATGGAATGGACATTTTTTACGCTTACATAAATATTTTGCATATTAAGAAACTGGTAAGATTTTTAACATACATAAAACCATGTAAATAAAACTGTGCGTTACCATGTAAAAACAAAAATAAATATCTCTCAGTATTTATTTCTCCCCCATAGTAATCTATCCCTATTATGAACTCTAAATGGTCAATCATGTGAGTAATAACCTGGTATTAGCCTTTTAATTTTCCATTACTGGTATAATAATCATTAATTTTTGTCACAACAATTTTATTTAAAAATTATTATTTAACTTATCATATATTTAAATACTATTTTCACCTTTAATTCTTTAGCTCTAACTCACATACAAATTTTGGATGTAGAACCTGGTATATTTTGACAGATTACATGCCAGTGTAACTACCACCTCAACTGGGATGTGGAACATTTTCATCACCCCTTTCCTTTCTTAATGGTACCTAAAATAATCAATGGCATGTTAGACATTATTTAATATGGTAATATATTTACACATACAAAAACATTTTTAAAAAATTAATAGCTGAAATAGAACAAACCTCTCAAAGCTGCTTTGGTAAAACCAGCTGCTCTCACTGCTGTCATGGGTCTAGTAACTCCATCCTTAGGAGAACAAGCATCATTTAAAGAGCATTCTTAAATAAGACCTGCCTCTTACTTGCAGAGCTGCACGACACACGTCGTAATACAGCCTAGCGTGTAACACTGGTTTCGTCCCCTGCCGGCTTGCTCCGTGCTCCCACCTCCTCATGTGCCGGCCTGTCTGCACTTCACCTTTCCTCTGTCAAATTTTGATTCCTTGTCTAACTGGACTTACTCCCAGTTTGAAAAGAAAAGCATTCTTAAGGATTTTTAGATAGTACCTTATGCAGCTCAGTAGCTGGCTACTCCCCTACTTTTGGTTAGTCTCCTATATGCCTAAGGGAGAAACCACAGAAACTGCTGTAAATGACAGCAAAGGAAAAGCGGGTCCCAGAGTACATCCTACAAGCAAACTATCAGGCCTATGTCCATTCCCAGTGGGATTTCATTTGAGACCTGAGTAAATAAATCCAAAGAGACTTTGCCACCAAAGATTTCAAACGGTCCAAACTTTAGCCCACAGTTTAAAGAACCAGGGTCACTATATAAGTAACAGCTTAAAAAAACTTTGGTAATAATATTCTAAGTCACAGGAAAGGCCCAAAATGAACACCCACACAATGGAGATACCTGAATAGCCCCTGTCATTGGTCTTCCCACTGACGATGCCAGGGATGTCTTGGACTAGTAAACAAAAAACTAAGTTAAAACGATTCCAAAAAAGGCCTACATTTAATTTTATAAACCAAAGTATAAAAGTTTTCTTTATAACTTTTTTTCCTTCATTCTATTGGCAAGTAAACCTAAACATAATTTTTTCCCATTTATCTCCCGAGGATATAGGATCAAACAATAAAACTCTAAAACAGGCATTGGCAAACTATAACCCTCAGCCTTTGTCCTGCGACCCAGCCGCAGTCCATCTGCCTGCACATCGTCTGTGGCTGCCTCTCTAAGAATGCTGAGCTGGGTTCCAAAGAGCCTAAACCACAGGGCCCTTCACAGAAAAGCTTGCTGTCTCCTATTCTGAAACATCACCAAAAACCAAATTTATGAGTGATACCTGCTTTGGTTGATTAATAAACACATGCGTCACATGATACGCTGTTATATAACATATAAGGCCACTTTCTTCATTCACAGGAAGGGATGCTTGGAAGGCAAGTGCCCGGGACCTCTAGGTTCTAAAACCATTTTTATGACCCATAAGAAATATTATCATAAAGACTAGGAAACACTATTTCACCTCATTCCTCCATTTTTCTCCCATTCCTCTATTATTTCACATAAGCTAAAATATCCAAATTGTAGGTACTTTGGGCAAGATTTAAAAGATTTTCTTTTATGGATTTTAATATAGCATCTTTCCTCCAACGATCTCAAATAAAAGCAAGACCCAATTATATGCCTCTGAAGTTTTTCTTAAATTTTATTTTTTCATGTATTAATTAGTAAGTTTTTAAAAATTATAAACATTATGTTTAAATAACATCTAACCTCACATAAGATATACGAAAGGAATACACATGACACTTGGTTATATTATACAGAAAATGAAAAGAAGTCAATCAACAAACACGAGGTTTACAGCTAGGAAAAGACAATAAAATATTTTCTGTTATATTTAAAACCAAAATGACTAGAATATTCAAAGCTATTAATCAACAATTTATAAGGTTCATCACTAACCAAAATGGAAAATATATCCAGGTCATGGGCTGAAAGGCAGCCAAACTTATTTAGAACTAACTGCCTAAACTGAACTTACGTATGAGAAAATGCATCTTCATATCTTCAGCTTAAGAAAACCTACCCCACATCCAGTAGCTACAGGTCTAGCAACTGCTGTGCTTGATATTTTAGCAGTTATCTTGGGGAGGAAAAAAAACATAGTTAATAGAATTCAGATTAAGTTATATAATAGAAAACTGGAAAAGAAATAGAAAATATAGGCTCATCAATAGAGAAATATTTATATAATATCTGGAATAATTTCTTTTAAATTATTCTAAATATTAAAGAGCTCAAGTATTTTTAAGTATCAGGAAGGAGACCTATTCTGGAACTCATTTTAAAGGAGAAAAGGGACTTTGGAATGACCTGAGGGGTCAATAAGACAGATGAGTCTTCAGGGTCACGCCTACCATTCATTTTGCACGATTATCACTGCCAGACACTGGGTCTAACAACAGACAGAGGTTCTCAGGGAATCTGGGGTTGAATCTCAGCTCTCCCTCCACTTGCTTGTTTATTTTATCTTTGAACCTAAATGTTCTCATCTCTGAAATAAAGATGCAAAGTATGTTGATCACAAAGTTGTAACTGGAATCAAACAGGACCACAGCGGTGAAAAAGTGCGCTAAACAGGTTAGCTGCTGGGCATCTTTGTTTAAGTATTTGATTAAAACATCATTTTTAGAGGAGTTCTACTTCTGGGCTTGACAGACCGCTGTTTTAAACATCTCTCCCTCTAAGAACTACTAAGGCGGCTAGGGACAAAAATATTTTTGCAAAAAATCAGTCTGGATACATTAGAGAACCATCAAGGCCATGAGGAATTACATGGCCTCAAGCTGAGGAACAGAAGGGAAGACTGAGGACTGAGCTGCGTCTGGGCTGCTCTTCTCCCAGGGGTGTCTGTTAATGTGGAAGGCCAGGCCGCAAGGCTGAACAGAGCTCTTCACAGAAGACAGGGATGAAGACGTAAATCCTGGAGCTGGGCCTGCTGAGGTGGCAGCCCTGGGAATCCTCCAGTATTCAGACTTGACTGACCTCCAAAGGCTACACTCAGACTGGAAGGGAAATCAGAAGGACACCAGCCCTTGTAAGACCTGAGCCCAATTTAGAATCATCTCAAACTCAACTGGCTTGAGGTGATTCAGGATTCCTTGCATCTCTGAGGCCATAAGCAAAAGTAAATTCTCTCTAGTAAAAGATATCTGTCCTGATAAGGCAGCCACTACCCACATGTGGCTGTTGAGCATTTGAAATGTGGCTCAGGCAATAGGATCTGGATTTTAAAACTTTACTTACTTTTAAATGATTTAAATATAAATAGTCACATGTGGCTAGTGGTTATCACACTAGACAGCAGAGACCTACAGCCTTAAATTATCTCTAAAAATTTTCATTTACAATGCCTGGCATTCAGTCTAAAACAACCAGACACACAGGAACAAGACTACCTAACCAAAACCAAGAGAAATAAATGGAAAGACAGGCAGAAGGGGAAACATGCGATGGAAACATCAGACACAGGCTTTAACACAACTATGGTCAATATGTTCAGCGAATTAAAAGACAAGATGACAATTTCAGTAGAGAACTAAAAACTATAAAAAATGGATAAATGGAAATTCTAGAACTGAAAACTGAAAATAAAGTAAAATTCTGGCATTGTCCAGAAAGTAGTAAAATACTAAATTATACTAGACTTTGATAAGTTAAAGATGAGTATTGTAATCTTTACAAAAACACTAAAAAACGGCTAAAGAATGTAAGCTCCCAAGATAACAGAGGGAGAAACAGAATAATAAAAAATAATCAAACAAAAGAAGATAAGAAAGGAGAGAAAATGAAACATAAAAAAGGCAGGAAAAAACAAAAAGCAAATACTAAGGCAACAAATTTAAACCAAATCAGTAATTTCATTAAATGTAAATAGACTAAGATTATCTGACAATATTAAAACAAAAACAAAAAACCCAGAGCTCTATTCATGCTGCTAATAAATACATCTTAAATATATAGATATGAGAATGCTGGAAGTAAAAAGATGGGAAAGACATACAATGTAAACACTAGACAAAAGAGAGCTTGAGTAGCTCTAGCAATATACTAATATTTGACAAAACAGACAAACAGCATTACTAGAGACAGGACATTTTATAACAATAAAAGGGTCAATTTAACACAAAAATATAACAATTCTAAATGTCTTTACTCCAAATATATAAATCAAAAACCTAGAAAAAAGAAAGAAAACCACAATCACAGTGTAAGATTTGACCATTTTTCTCATTAATAGAACTGTAGTTCCCCTTCACAAAAAAAATCAGTAAAAATATAGAAAATTTGAACAAAACCATTAACAAACTTGACCTAATTGACAGATAAAAGGTCTTGGAAAAACATGAAAAGGAAGGATGTGGGTCTCAGCAATATTTTTCTGTGAGAACAAATTGAAGGAAAGAGACCATTTTTCTTTAACTCCTCACTAATGACTAGATCTGTTCTTCTGCTTTTTATTTTTGGCACTGGACTGATCTCTTAAGCGGACTGGATCCTACGTTACCTCTTTCTTTCTTCACCTTGCACCCTCACCACAGTGCCTTTCCTCACAGATCTCAAGGACAATCTGAACTGTGCACATCCTTAAATATTCAACTGTAAATCTATCTTCTAAGCAGCCTCTTCTGATTGTCCCAACTAGTGATAAAGAACTTATCTTTGTGGTCCCATAGCAATTTATACTCTTTTTACAACACATAATACATTATGCCTTGTAATTTCTATTTCTGACCATTTTATTCCCCTCCTTAAGTTCCTCTGGAGCTAGCTGGAATTTTATCCCTCTTAAGTGAGCCCAGTCCCTTTCATATAACAGTTGCACAATTTTTTCCCATTTAATACAGTAAGTAGGGTGTGATGAAGATATCATTCAAGGCGCTGGAGACCTGAGCTCTGTCCTGGTTACAGGTGAGTGCGAGACGTCGCCTCCCAGGCTTGTTTTCCTCATCATAACGTGAGGATCTCTGAAGTCCTTTCTAAATATGATGAAGGGCCAGTCTGGAGACATTACCACCTGTCTGATACCCAGAATCACTAAACTGAAGACAATGTTTGCTTATTTACTAAGTCACGTGATAAAGATTTGTGGAGGACCCACAGCAGCCAAACAAAGAACAATATGACAGTCTGCCTCCTCAAAAAGCTTATGGCCTTGTCATTAGCCAAGTGCAAGAACTTAACCTACAATTTTCTTTCCATAATGAAGGTAAACTTAAAATTAAAACATAGCTTGTGGAATGTGTAGTCAAGAATTGACTTCACCCAAAGAGAGGTCTGTCTGGCTTTGCCCTTTGTTACCGGGAGGAGATCTGCAGGCCCCTGGAATGTCCTGTCTGACACACCCGTTTGCCTGGGGGCTCTGGCCACCAGACAGTCTGAACTTCAGACTTCAGAGCCTGAACCTCCAGGAGGGGCTGGAGACTACCAGGCAGACATGAGGACAGTACGTGATGGAGCTCCATGGAGACTCTGGACACCAGAGCGGTGGGAGGGCTTCCTGGCTGGCGACCCTCCCAAGGACCGTCACCGCTCAGAGTGGCTGGGAGGTTAACGCCACCCAGGGCTCCACAGGGAAAGGATGACCAGAAGCCCCACGTTTGGACCCTCCCAGACTATGCCCTGTGTCTCTCTTCTCTGGGCAGATTTAACCTGCATCCTTCCCCTGTAATAAACCGTAAGCAGACCAGCTTTCAGCGAGTTCTGTGAGTCCTTTCAGAAAAGGACCGACGCTGAAGGTGGTTTTGTAACTGGTGTCAGAAGTGAGGACAGGCGCTTTCTCGGTGGCACAGTGGTTAAGAATCTGCCTGCCAATGCAGGGGACATGGGTTCGAGCCCTGGTCCGGGAGGATCTCACATGCTGTGGAGCAACTAAGCCCGTGCACCACAACTACTGAGCCTGCTGCTCTAGAACCCGCGAGCCACAACTACTGAGCCCACATGCCACAACTACTGAAGCCTGCGTGCCTAGAGCCCGTGCTCCGCAACAAGAGAAGCCACCGCAATGAGAAGCCCGCGCACCGCAACGAAGAGTAGCTCCCGCTCGCCGCAACTAGAGAAAGCCCACGTGCAGCAACGAAGACCCAATGCAGCCAAATAAATAAATAAATAAAAATAAAATAAAATCATTTTTTAAATAAATAAATAACTTTTTTTTTTAAAAAAAGGTCAAATGATCTTCAACAAGGGTGCCAAGACCATACAATGTAGAAAGGTCAGTCTCTCCCAAATGGTGCTGGGAAGACTGGATATCCACACTAAAGAATGAAATCAGACGCTTAATCTTGTATCACATACAAAAATGAACTCAAAATGGATTAAAGGCCCAAATGTAAAAAGACCTAAAACTATAAAACTCCTAGGAAAAAAACACAGGGGAAAATTTCATGGCATTGGACTTAGTAACGATTTCTTAGCTATGACACCAAAAAGCACAGGCAACAAAAGCAAAAAACAGACCAATGGGACTACATCAAATATAAAACCTTTTGTGCATCAAAGAACCCGATCAACAGAATTTAAAAAAAGCAACCTATAGAACGGGAGAAAATGTCTGCAAAGCACATACCCAATAAAGAATTCCTACAACTCAACAACAAAAAAATCAAATAACCCAGTTAAAAAATGGGCAAAATACTTGAACAGACATTTCTTCAAAGATGATATACAAATGGCCAAAGAGCAAATGAAAAGACAGTCAACATCACTAATTAACAGAAATATGCAAATCAAAACCACAATGAGAAGCACCTCATACCCATTAAAATTGCTACTATCAAAAAAATAGGGGCTTCCCTGGTGGCGCAGTGGTTGGGGGTCCGCCTGCCGATGCAGGGGACACGGGTTCGTGCCCCGGTCCGCGAAGACCCCACGTGCCGCGGAGCGGCTGGGCCCGTGAGCCACGGCCGCTGAGCCTGCGCGTCCGGAGCCTGTGCTCCGCCACGGGAGAGGCCACAATAGTGAGAGGCCTGCATACCGAAAAAGAAAAAAAAAAAAAAGTTTAAAAAAAATAGAAAATAACAAGTGTTAGTGAAGGTGTAGAGAAACTGGAACCCTTGTGCACTGTTGGTTGGATTGTAAAATGGTGTAACCACTATGGAAAACAGTATGGAGGTTCCCCCAACAATTAAACATGGAACTATCATATGATCCAGCAATCCCACTTCTGGGTATATATCCAAAGAATTGAAAACAGGGTCTCAAGATATTTGCACACTCATGTTCATAGCAGCACCATTCACAACAGCCAAGAGGTGGAAGCAACCCAAGTGTCCATGGAACAAAATGTGGTCCATCCATACAATGGAATGTTATTCAGCCTTCAAAAGGGAGGAGATCCTCACACAGGCTATATACCGTGGATGAACCTTGAGGACATTATGCTACATGGAATAAGCCAGTCACAAAAGGACAAAAACTGTATGATTCCACTTATATGTGGTACCTAGAATAGTCAAATTCATAAAGACAAGACAATAGAATGGTGGGGGCCAGGGGCTGGCAGAGGGAGATGGGGGTTGTTGTTTAATGGGGACAGAGTTTCAGTTTGGGAAGACAGAGAGTTCCAGGGATCTGTTTTACAACAATAGGAATTAATTTAACACTACCAACGTGTACATTTAAGAACAGTTAAGATGGTAACGTATGTGTTTTTTACCACAATAAAAAAAATTCACTTACTGGAGGTCTTCTGCCATGACTAGTTTTCACAGCTTGCTGAAAAGCTGTGTCATTCTCCAATTCCTAAAACGAAAAGGCAAATTTAACATTCAACATGAAGTGACAATTTTTTTTAATGTTTAACCTCGACTGTTTGGTGTTCATGATCCTCTATAATCCATTTCCTCCACCTGCTGACATCCAGGAAGGGCTCAAGGACTCCTGTCCTCGAATCCCCCTTCACACGGCACAAAATGCCAAAGCCCCTTCCCCCCTTAGGGAGAGGAGTACTGACAATGTCAGTCAAGTTTAAGGCCATTTCACTGGCTACTGCTTAAATGGGTGCTATCAAAAGACGTGGTTAAAAGATCAAGTATGCAAGGATACGGCCTTTCTTCTGTTTCTCTTTTCCCAGCAGCTGGAGCAGGAGGAACAGAGAATCACCCCCATCCTTTTTCCCTCTCTCCCTCCCCTCTCTTCTTCCATATTCTGGACCATGGCTAGGAGCCTTACCTGAGAAAACCTTAGGACAGAAAAGGCTGTATCCTCTCCCAGAAATGGGGCAAACACTTGCTCTGGTTTCATCTCTGCTTGCCCAAGTGAAAATGGCTTTTCATCTCACGGGAGAGGTAAAGTCTGAGATTCAGACTAGAGCCAGCCTAGGCTCCAGCGGGTCCAAGCTGTGATGCCACTTGGAACCAAAGCCTCCGTTGAAATAAAACGTTACTATGCTTTGCTGATTCCTGACCTATGCTCACATTCTCCCTGAGGAATCTGAGGAAAGTAACATTAGTCAAGTGCAAGATACCAGTGTTTCCGAGTTTCCTGGACAAAATGCCATTGTAGCCTCTCTCAAAAGCACCAAGCCTCTCCAACTGCCAGTCTAAGCAGCCTTTGTCCCCTGTCCCTTCAGCAGCACAAGTTCGGCTCCAGCCCTCCATACATCTGTGCTCAGTTCTCACACTCACCTCTGATTTACTGCAATCTACTTCCCACAGAAACATACTTGCTGATTATTAAAAAACAAACACAAACAATACACAAAAAATGAAGTCAATATCAATTAGCTTTTGAAAACCTTGGAGACAATTAAAGTAAAATGTTTGTATAACCAGGATGCTAATACAATGTATTTTAAATGTGATTATGTACAAGGATTCTTCTTTAATTTTACTTCAAATAATCTTCATAACCTTCCATATCAACTACATAAAATGAAGTAAGTACACGAGTCTCAGCCATAGAAACCAGGCAACTTTCACACGAAGTACAAAGCCACGGGCTGCCTTTGGAATAATTATACTACCTTGACACATCTTTCAGGAAAAGCCTTCCAATATTCCTAAATTATTAGTAAAATTTGATTAATCAGCTCAGTGAAGTCTCAATGACAAACTAAAAATTGTCAACAAATTCTCCAATTACAAATACCAAATCAACACAACTTTTGTCATTTTTTTCCTTTGTTCATGATTTGATTAACAATTTGCATAATCTATGAACACCTTAGCAACTGTTTCAAGTAATTCAGTTATATATTAATTTACACCAATTAATTAAAATAAAAGAAAACCATGGGTAAACCAAATTTTTTATTTTACTGTGTGATTTATTTTTGTGTATGATATTCTGAATATTTGCTTCAAGTTAAATAATGAAGCCACACTGGGATGACCTGAAGAGTTAGGAAGTTTCTCTGATGTTTTTAAGACTGATCATGATGATATATTAATTCCACTTGTGGGACTCTACCCAAGGAAATGTTTGATCACAATAGAGAAAATTATTTATGCATAAAATTGCTCATTGTGCTATCGTTATTAATAGGGGCAGAAAACTATAAATAATTATCCTATAGTCAGAAAATAATCAACTGTATATAGTCGGTATTATGCAGCCATTAAAATTATATTTAAATTTTTAGTACCATTAAACTTTAAGATGTAGCCGAATGTAAATAAGCAAACAGAAAAGTAAACATTAGTTCAATTCCAAACATGCTAAAAGAAAACTGTACGTGTATGCATGAAGGAAAGACAAAGCAACAAAATGTCAACCGGACTCATTTCTGACTGCTGGTATTATGGGTAATTTTGTTTTTCAACAATGAGCACGTATTTTTTTTTTATACATATAACTTTTATGACTGGGAGAAAGGGGGAGATTCAATGGTTTTCATAATTTATACTAGCTTAGGAAAATGTCCATGCTTTAATACAAATTTTTAAAAACTAGCCTATGTAATCATATCCGTGTATGTATAAGTGTTTGTATACAGGGAGGGAAAAACCTGAATATATTAAAAGACAAGGGAATACAGAAAAACATCGGGTGATATATCTAATACAGGTGCTCTTCAGGTAACAGTATTCATGTCATTTTATTTTTTTCTCCAATCTTATGTATTTTTCAAATTTTCTATGATGAACAGTATCTCCTAGATTTTTATTTCATATAGAGTAAGTGAATGATTTCTATTTTCTTTTCTTGCTTTCTCGCTAGGTCTCAAATTCACAGGCAAACATTTTTCTCCAGAGGAAAAAACAATTCAAAAATGACTGAAAAACTCTAGAATGAGATTTGCTAAATTAGTTTAAAGTCCTCTAAATGCTAATATTTGATTCTTAAATACTAGCAAGTAAATTAACGCCCACATCCTTCATCCTTACTTTATTTCACACGCTAATTAAAGATAACTTTATAAAGAGTTTTCTTTGGTTTTTGTCTTTTACAATTTGGAAACTATAACTCTCACAATCATGTAAACAGATTTAAAATATTCTTCAAGTATTTGTCTTAGTAACAATTTCATCCTGTAATTACTATACTACTAAATATTAAGCAGATATAGGTTTGTTGACATAAGCGAATATTCATAAAAGGGAAAAAGCAGGTTACGAAACAGTACACACAGTATGATACCATTTTATCCAAAAACAGAGATACAGTATACACATGCACATACATATGTGCATAGGGAAACATTTAGCGTTAAGCACTGTAAGTTAGTTAATGTTTATCTCTGGGTGGTTTATTTCTGGGTGGTTTCATAGACAGTTTCTATGATTTTAATCTTTCTTTATATTTATTTCTATTCTCTAATTTTTCTATAAAATACTTGTATAATTTAATTCAAAGAAGAAAAATAACTACATGACATTTCAAATTTAGAGCATTAAAAAAACTGATTTTAGGTACTTCAAGTGATCTAAGTCTTGTAACTTACATATTCAGATAATTGAAGAATACAAGTATATAATTGATCCTAATTCTTTTCCATAAACTTTTCCACATCTTTATGCTGCAATTATTACTATTGGTAGAAGTTAGTACAGTCTTCAGTAATAGCACTTTTCTAGGCTTTTAATCAACTTACTTAATCTAAAGCATGATAAAGCAGAACCCTCAAATCCAAAATTTTCATGAACCAGCTGGTTAGCAAAGACCAACGTAAAAAAAAAAAAAAAAAAAAAAAAAAAATTTTTTTTTTTACCTCCGTATCATAGGTTGGATTGTAGTCATTATAACCAGAATAAAGATCATCTTCATCTGTCTCTGGGGCCAGGTGCACATTTTGCATCATTTGTACCTATGAAAAATCACTGCTGTAAATGTATTCTTCGAATAAGAAATGATTGTTAATTGAAATAAAGTATAACTATTTAACAACCTTTCTGGTCAAATTTATCTCTACATGTGTTTATGGTTTAAACTTTTTTTCATGTCAAATTCTTAAAACTTGGTATCAAAACAGACACAAAGGTCAATGGAACAGAACAGAGAGACCCCAAAAAACCCATGCATATATGGTCAACTGATTTATGACGAAGGAGCCAAGAATATACAATGGGGAAAGGACAGTCTCTTCAATAAATGGTGTTGGGAAAACTGGACGGCCACATGCAAAAAATAAATCTAGGCCCCTACCTTACACCATAAACAAAAATTAACTCAAAATGGATTAAGGACCTGAAACCATAAAACTCCTAGAAGTAAACTTAGACAGTAAGTGCCTTGACATCGGTCTTGGTGATATTTTTTTTGGATACGACACCAAAAGCAATGGCAACAAAACTAAAAACAGATAAGTGGGACTATATCAAACTTAAAAGTTTCTACACAGCAAATGAAACCATCAACAAAATGAAAAGGCAACCTACTGAATATCTGCAAATCATATCTGATGAGGGGTTAATATCCAAAATATATAAAGAACTCATGCAACTCAACAACAACAAAAAAAAACTCAATTAAAAAATGGGCAGAGGGGACCTCCCTGGTGGCGCAGTGGTTAAGAATCTGCCTGCCAATGCAGGGGACACGGGTTCGATCCCTGGTCCAGGAAGATCCCACATGCCTCAGAGCAACTAAGCTCGTGCGCCACAACTACTGAGCCTGCTCTCTAGAGGCCACGAGCCACAACTACTGAGCCCACGTGCCGCAACTACTGAAGCCCGCACGCCTAGAGCCCGTGCTCTGCAACAAGAGAAGCCACCGCAATGAGAAGCCCACGCACCACGATGAAGAGTAGCCCCCGCTCGCTGCAACTAGAGAAAGCCCGTGCGCAGCAATGAAGACCCAACACAGACAAAAATAAATAAATAAATTTTTTAAAAAAGAAATGTCAAAAAAAGTTACTTAAAAAAAAAAATGGGCAGAGGACCTAAGTAGACATTTTTCCAAATAAGACATACACATGGCCAATACATACATGAAAAGATGCTCAACATCACTAATCATCAGGGAAATGAAATCAAAAGAGATTTCAGCTCACACTAGTTAGAATGGTTATTATAAAAAAGATTGGGACTTCCCTGGTGGTGCAGTGGTTAAGAATCCGCCCACCAATGCAAGGGACACGGGTTCAATCCCTAGTCCGGGAAGATCCCACGTGCCCCACAGCAACTAAGCCCGTGTGCCACAACTACTGAGCCTGCGCTCTAGAGCCCGCGAGCCACAACTACTGAAGCCCGTGTGCCTAGAGCCCCCGCACGGCAACGAAGAGTAGCCGCCGCTCTCCGCAACTAGAGAAAGTCCAGGCGCAGTAACGAAGACCCAACACAGCCAAAAATAAATAAAGAAATTTTAAAAAGAAAAAAAGAAAAAGAAGACCCAACGCAGCCTAAAATAAATAAATAAATAGATAAGACTAGAGATGGTCATTCCTTGGCGGTCCAGTGGTTAGGACTCCACGCTCTCACTGCAGAGGGCCCAGGTTTGATTCCCTGGTCAGGGAATTAAGATGCCATGAGCCGTGTGGTGCAGCCGGAAAAATAAAGACTAGAGATAAGCACTGGTGAGGATGTTGAGAAAACGGAACCCTCATGCACTGTTGGTGGGAATGTAAGCTGCTGTAGCCACTATGGAAAACAGTATGGAGGTTCCTAAAAAATTAAAAATAAAGTTACTGTATGGGGCTTCCCTGGTGGCGCAGTGGTTGAGAGTCCGCCTGCCGATGCAGGGGACACG
>NC_041226.1:1006623-1011577 GCF_002837175.3 Physeter macrocephalus | reverse complement strand
GTGGCCGCTGAGCCTGCGCGTCCGGAGCCTGTGCTCCGCAACGGGAGAGGCCACAACAGTGAGAGGCCCGCGTACTGCAAAAAACAACAACAACAACAACAACAACAAAAAAAGTACCTAATGTATGTTTCAAGTCCTAGAACAGGCAAAACTATGGCAGAAAACAATCAGAACACTAGTTGCTTCTTAGAGGTTGGGGGTAGGGACTGAACGGAAAAGGGCATGACAGAATTTTCTGAAGTGATAAATGTTCTATATCTTGACAGGTGATTTGGTTACACAGATGTATGCATTTGCGAAAACTCAGTAAATGCATACTTGAGATTTCTGCTTTTTACTGTTTGTAAATTTTTTCTTGAAAGAAAAAACTATAAACAAATATTGAACTATAATTAATATACATACTCAACTGTTTAAGGTTAAACTTAGTATCTGTAATTTAGTTTGAAATGTGTAAAAATAAGATGGATAAAAGGATCGAAAAATGATAAAGCAAGTACAGAAAAATGTTAATGGTAGAATCTATGTAGCAGGTATGATGTTCACTGAAAAATTCTTTAAAATTTGCTGTAGATTTGCAGAGTAAATTTTCATAATAAAATGTGAAAAAGGACAAAACAAGATGAAATAGATGTCAAAGCAAAGTAAAATAGAAGCATGGGAGGAATGTAATTATTGTGTACATATACTGTAAATGTAGTAATTACTAGAGAACTGGGGAAGAATTCCCAGAAGACGACTCATTCAAATTGAGTCAATATTTTTGGCAATTTGGGAAGGGGGCTGTCTAGTTACCCAAGAAATGTAGTACTGAATTACTTTGTGTATCTCAAAATACATATTATCTTTAAAGCCTGTACAATATTAAGTGTGTCAGTAAATTCCTACAAAAATTTCAGCTTAATCTTATTGCTCAGTAAAATGCCAAATATATGTGGCTACTCATAAAATTTTAACATTACTTTAATAATAAAATTATTAATCTTTTGATATAATTCACATACCATAAAATTTACCCTTTAAGTACCATTCAGTGATTTTTAGTATATTCACAAGGTTGTGCAGCCATTACCGCTACCCAATTCCAGAACATTTCATCACCCCATGAAGAACCCTGGGGCCCTTTAGCATTCACTCTCCATTTCTCCCTCCTCCTGTCTCAGAGGATTCGCCGATTCTGGACATTCCATATAAAAGGAATCATCCAATATGAGGCATTTTGTGTCTGGCTTCTTTCACTTAGCATTTTTTCAAGGGTCATCCACGGTAGAGCATGTATCTGTTCTTTATTCCTTTTTATGGCTGAATAATATTCCATCATAAGGATATACAACATTTTGTCTATTAGTTAATGGATATTTGGATTGTTTCCACTTTTGACCACTATGAATAGCTACTGCAGGACTTCCCGGGTGGTCCAGTGGTTAAGAATCCACCTTCCAATGCAGGGGACCTGGGTTCAATCCCTGGTGAGGGAACTAATATCTCTTTTGCCACAGGGCAACTAAGCCCGTGTGCTGCAACTACAAAGCACGCAAGCCACAACTAGAGATCCCACACGCCACAACGAAGATCCTGCACGCTGCAACTAAAGATCCTGCATGCCACAACTAAGACCCGATGCAGCCAAAAAATAAAAGTAAATAATTTTTTTAAAAACTACTGCACGATGGGGAATTCTCTGGCGGTCCAGTGGTTAGGACTCAGTGCTTGGCAGAGCCAAAAAAGAAAAAAGAATCCCTTATATGTTCCTGATACTAGACCTTAGCAGATAAATGACTAGCAACTATTTTCTCCCATTCTGTGCACTCTTTCCACCTCTTGACAGTGTCCTTGGAAGCACAAAAGCTTTTAATTTTGATGATGCACACATATATTTTTCTTTGGTTGTTTGTGCTTCGGGTGTTACAGCTAAAATACCACTGCCTAATCCAAGGTCAAGAAGATTTACACCTGTTTCCTTCTAAGAGTTTTATGGCTTTAGCTCTTAGATTTAGGTCTTTTGAGTTAATTTCTCATTACTTTTTGGAGATGAAAATTCACTATGAGAGCAAATGTCAATCATATAGAAATGTTCATTCCAAAATAACCCCCCAAAATATTGTCGGTGGTAGAAGACATACAAAATATTTTAACTTAAAAGCTTTAGGTCAGGTAATGGGACACCAGTGGTTCTCAAAGGTCAGCGTGTGTCAGAAACCCAAGGGCTGGGACATCCCTGGCGGTCCAGTGGTTGGGACTCCACGCTTCCACTGCAGGGGACCTGGGTTCGATCCCTGGTCCAGGAAATAGGATCCCACGTGCCATGCCGCCCGGCCCAAACAACAACAAACAAATCTAGGCTAACCTGCTAGGCAAAGTAATTTTGAAAAAACGAAAGAAACCCAAGGGCTTCTTAAAATCAGACTGCCACTCCCCCATATCGGCTTCGGATTCAGCAAGTCTCAGGTGGGAGTCGCCATCACCCCCGCCACCCCTTGGAATGTGGATTTCTAACAAGTTCCCAAGCGTTGCTCTGCTGCTACTCCGGGGACCACACTGTGAGGACCACTGTGCTCAATTACAAGTCCCATTTAAGTCAACTTAGCTTACACGTCTCTCACAACAACAAGCAACTTTTACAACGGGAGATCCTTTCTGCTGGGCTGTCCCCAGACCAAAAGAGCTCAGATCTGAGAGACTCGGGCTGACCGACGCGGAGGGTAGGGTGCGGTGGGGAAAGGTGAAGCACCCGGGGAACAGCTAAGGTGGCGGAGGTCCGCCACGGCCCGGGTTTCCTGGGTTCTGTTGCCAAGGCAGCTCCCGGGCTCGCGCCGTCTGGACTGAGCGCGGGAAGCGCCCCCCACCCCGCCTCGCCGGGGCCCCGCCCCCGTCCCCACCGGCGGCCTCCCGCCCCCCGGGGGCCGCACCGAACAGCCCAGCCGCCCAGTGGAGCGGACTGACTCCGGCCCGGGAATGCCCACCTCCGCGAGACGGGGCCCGAGCTCGTGCCTCCCTCACCCGCCGAGCCTTCCCGGGGATTTCCGAGCTTCCCGTCACGAACGCTGGGTCAGGGGCTCGAGGGCCGCGCGCGGGGGCTCATGGGCAGGCGGCGGGGAGGGGCAGAGCCCCCGCGCCCTCCCCCAAGGGCCCCCCGGTGGGCGGCGGGCACCCGCGCCGCCCCGGGCCCTCTCCTACCTCGCGGCGAGGGGAGCAGGGAGACCGCGAGGGCTGCGGGGTTGGCGCGGCCTTGCCGGGACTCGGCGGAGAGCTGCGCGACCGGGGCGTTGCCACGCGCGGATCCAAGGAAGCCGCTCCCACAGTGCTCCGCGAGGGGGCGGGGCGAGCCAGGTGGGCGGGGCCGAGCCTGGGGGGCTGGAAGGGGCCTGAGCGGAGAGGAGAGGGGCGGGGCCGGTCCCGGGGAGGGAGCTGGAGCCGAGGGGCCCCGCGGAGGCGGTCCTGGCGGGCGGTGCGTGGGACAGGAACTGGGGGGAAGCCCACGTCTCCTAAATCCTGATGAAATCAACCGGAAGGCAGATCACCGGCGGGTGGTGCTGGGTGCTGTGAATAGCTCCGGTGGCCGCCGCACTAGCCTGTGAGCCCTGGAAGCGCGTCCGGGCAGCGCTGGCTTTCTGGACACCCCCCGCGGTTCCCCCCGGTCACGGCTAGAGCCCAGGCCGCCCGCGCGGCCCCACGCACCTCGTGGTCCTGTCCTGTCCTGTGCTCCTGCCCTGGACACCTCGAGGGCGGACCGAGACGTGCCAAAGCCGGCACCCAGCCTGAGTGACGCTCAGCAAGAGAACGAGGAATGAAGTTCATAACCGGTTCACATCATTAAAGTTTTGTCTTAAATTTTCAAGATAAATTGGCGGGGAGGCGTCTAAAGACACCAGTGTAATTAGTGAGTTTTAAACTTTAAGTACATGTTGAGAGACAATTCTCCATGAGTCTCTTGCTTCTGTTCTGGACCATTGTGATGGCTAATGTAATTGTCAGCTGGACCATGGTACCCAGTTTTTTTTTTTCAAACACCAGTCATGTTGTTGGTGTGAAGGTGTTTTTCAGATGTGACAGCAGTTAAATCAGCAGACTTTGAGCAAAGCAGATTACTCTCCATAACGTGGGTGGGCCTCACCCAATCAGTTGAAGGGCTTAAGAATGAACAGACTGAGGTCCCCAAGGAAGAGGGAATTCTGCCTCAGACGCGTTCAGACTCAGCTGCAACATCAGATCTGCCCTGGGTCTCCAACTACTCCCACAGCTGCCTGAGCTGGTTCCTTAAAGTCATTTCCCTCCCACTGTGTCGACTAATACGTATTCTCTAATAATAATACGACTAATACGAGTATTTTTTGACAATGTTTGCATAGGGAACAGCTTTGGAAGACTGAGATGTTGTCTCCCTCCAGTGCAAAAGGCAGGTTATGCCCTCTGGCATATTAGGGACGATGTCTGAGCATCGTGCTGGCCTGCAGTTCATCATAAAAAACGGAGGTTTCCAAAGCTTAGGGTCCCTCAGCTGTGACACAAACTCACTGTGCGTGCAGCAGCCACCTGCGCTAGCCCTGTGGGACTGGGGAGGTGAGTGGACAGAGGAAGTGTGAAGCTCAGGCTGCTTGCTGGGCTGTGACAATAAGGTCCTCTGTCTCTGACCAGGTGTTTCTGCCAGCTGTCAGGACACCCTGTTAGCTTGTCAGCTTGGAGATCTGGTAAAGTCTTACACGGCTCTTGAGAGTATCTAGCTACCCAGCCTGGCTCAAAGTAGCTGTTCACTACATGTTTGGTGAATTAATTCCTGAACACTGTAGAGCCCTTCAAATCACTGCACTTCGATATATGGAAACCATTTTCATTATCTGTTTAGATCTCCAGGCTGTAAATTTGCAGCTCCCTCGATTTTTTTTTTTAAATATTTATTTATTGGGCTTCCCTGGTGGCGCAGTGGTTGAGAGTCCGCCTGCCGATGCAGGGGACG
>NC_041226.1:950498-1006463 GCF_002837175.3 Physeter macrocephalus | reverse complement strand
ATCCCACATGCCGCGGAGCGGCTGGGCCCGTGAGCCATGGCCGCTGGGCCTGCGCGTCCGGAGCCTGTGCTCCGCAAGGGGAGAGGCCACAACAGTGAGAGGCCCGCGTACCGCAAAAAAAAAAAAAAAAAAAAAAATTTATTTATTTATGTTGGCTGTTAGTTGAAGCACGCAGGATCTTTTTTTAAAAATTTATTTATTTATTTTTGGCTGTGTCGGGTCATTGCACGCAGTCTTTCTTTAGTTGCAGCGAGTGGGGGCTACTCTTCGTTGTGGCGCGCGGGCTTCTCATTGTGGTGGCCTCTCGTTGCGGAGCACAGGCTCCAGGCTCATGGGCTTTCAGTAGCTGTGGCTTGAAGGCTCTAGAGCACAGGCTCAGTAGTTGTGGCACATGGGCTTAGTTGCTCTGCGGCATGTGGGATCTTCCCGGACCAGGGCTCAAACCCGTGTCTCCTGCATTGGCAGGTGGATTCTTAACCACTGCGCCACCAGGGAAGTCCCCTTCATTTTAAATGTTGTAATGAAGCTACTATTTTTAAAATATACTTATTTATTTACTTGGCTGCATCGAGTCATAGTTGTGGCATGCGGGATCTTCCTTGCAGCATGCGTATCTTTAGTTGCGGCAAGGGACACTCCTAATGCAGGGGGGCCCAGGTTCGAGCCCTGGTCGGGGAGCTAGATCCCACACGCCTCAACTAAGAGCTCATATGCCACAACTAAAGATCCTACATGCCGTAACTGAAGCTACTATTTATTAAGCACATGCCTACATCGGCAGACAAAATGTTAAGGTCACATAGCTCATATTACTAAAATATAAGCTCCAGAGAGAACAGAGATTCTTGTTTCCATCACCTCCAACCTGGAGGGCTAGGCAGCAGACAATCACTGCATTTGTGGTGTTTTTCTGGGCAGCAGAGGTGAAAGGTTTTCACAGTGCCTAATAAATTATGAATAAATAAATAAATTTATTAAAAAGAAAAAGATGAGAAAAAAATTTCACTCTACATTTTCAGGCTAATTTGCTTTTAGCTTTTAGGGCAAAAAAAAATGCCATGATAATTTAAAATATTTAACAGGCAGTCGCTGCATTTCACGGTATTTTTCTGGGCAGATGAGGTGAAAGGTTTTCACAGTGCCTAATAAATTACTTATTAGATAAACCAAGTGTTGCCAAGCTGGGGTGGGAATCCAGTGGTGGTAACACCTATGGTGTACTTGAGTAAACTTTTACAAATAAACAGTAACGACTATAAAACTGTGTTATGAGCTCTGATAGTGATAGATCCACAGGACCTCACGTACACCAGGTGTTAGAGACCAAATCGTGGCCTCCAAATTCAAATGTGGAAGCCCTGACCCCCAGGACCTCAGACTGTGACAGTATTTGGAGACGGGGCCTTTAAAGAGGGATTAAGTTAAAAGGAGGCCTCGCGGGTGCTCTTGCCGCCTGGTTTCCTTCACTTCCGGACTCTTCTCACCGCCTCCTCGGCACTCTTCCGTCTTCTCTCTTGCTGTCACTCAGTCTATTTTCCACACTGCAGCCAAAGAAATCACCCTTCAGTGAAAATCTGATCACCTTGTTCTCTGCTCAGAACCTTTTGGTGCCCTCTCTCCCCACTGGCCTTGACCTCTGGACAAAGTCTAAGCTCCATGTTGTGCCTTACAAGGCTCTTCAGGGGTCAGGACACAGGATTCTTTGCTGCAGCCAAGAAAAATCAATTCTTGCTAACTGAAGCAGAAAAGGAATTTTTTGGAACGATATTGGGTAACTCAGGATTGTCGGAGAGGTTGAGGAACAAGGTTTGGAAAAGCAACAGCAGCTCAGGCAGGCAAGGCCCAGCCAAAGTCGTCTCACGGGAGCAAGCTGCCGAAGTCATGACCGACCCTCCCCGTTTGCTCAGGCATACCAGGACCACTTGGTCGCCCTGCTTAGTCTGCTGCTGTGGCCCTGCCATCTCAATACCTTGAGGCCTTCTTGCCGGGGGACGCGCTGTCACACAGCTGTGCCCTGGCACGTACCACTTTACCACTGGACCCCGGTTCCATCATAGCCACTGTGAACCGTTTCTAACCACCCTGCCCTTTGTCCGCCTTCTTCCTGGGTCTGAGCCCCAGATGGGAATGCCAGCTTGCTGTGTGCCGGTCAAAGGCCGTGTTCTGGCTTCCAGGGAGCTCAGACGGAGGAGGGTATCTGCTCCCCGAAGCTTCCTCCCATCCATTTTGGGATCCTCCTAAAATACGAAGGGTGTCAGATGCTGGGCAGCCACCAATGTCCATGGACAAATGTCCACGACACCACCCCTCCCCTTGCCCTCCTCGCCGGCACGTCGTGCCCCGGCCATACTTCCTTTCAAGTCTCTCTCACCTCCAGGCCTTCACAGCACGCTATTCTCTTTTCCTAAAATGATCTTTCCTACTGTCCTCTTAGCCTGGCCACCTCTCTCCAGAAGGCCTTCCCTAGTCGCTGAGTACTACTAGTTTGCTAGGGCAGCTGTAACAAAGTACCACATACCAGGTGGCTTAAAAACAGAAATTTACTTCGCAGTGTGCTGGAGGCTGAACTTCAAGATCAAGGTGTGGGCAGGCGTGGTTTCTTCTGAGGCCTCTCCTTGGTCTGGCTGCTCTCTGCTACCCCCTTCACATGGTCTCCCTCTGGGCATGGCACCCTGTGTGTCCTAATATTCTCCTCGTATGGACATGAGTCACATTGGATGAAGACCCACCCGCAAGGCCTCCTTTTAATTTAATCCCCCATCTCCAAATACTGTCACATTCTGAGGTCCTAGGGGTCAGGGCTTCCACATTTGAATTTGGGGGACACAATTCGTTCCCTAACACCTGGTGTACAGTGGATCTACCACTCTCAGAGCTCATAACACAGTTTTATAGTTACTGTTTATTCATCAAAGTTTACTCAAGTACACCATAGGTGTTACCACCACTGGATTCCCACCCCAGCTTAGCAACACTTGGTTTATCTAATAAGTAATTTATTAGGCACTGTGAAAACCTTTCACCTCATCTGCCCAGAAAAATACCGTGAAATGCAGCGACTGCCTGTTAAATATTTTAAATTATCATGGCATTTTTTTTTGCCCTAAAAGCTAAAAGCAAATTAGCCTGAAAATGTAGAGTGAAATTTTTTTCTCATCTTTTTCTTTTTAATAAATTTATTTATTTATTCATTTTTGGCTGCGTTGGGTCTCCATTGCTGTGCGCGGGCTTTTCTCTAGTTGCAGCAAGCGGGGCCACTCTTCCTTGCGGTGCGCGGGCTTCTCGTCTTGGTGGCTTCTCTTTTGTGGAGCACGGGCTCTAGGTGCTGGGGCTTCATGAAACAGTGAAATTCAGTGCTTTTTACTGTCAGCATTAAGTATTTTTATTGCTCTGTGTCAGCTATATTCAGGGTCTAATAGTAACATTTGTTCGTTCATTCATTCATTCAACTGTAAGAGTCTCATCAATGGGTAAGCCAGAAATAAAGCATTCCTGGCAGATGGAAAAACGTCTGTAAGCTGCACTGTCTAATATGGTAACCATTAGCTGCTGGTATCTATTTAAAATAAAGTTTAAATCAATTCAATATAAGTTTTATTTGTTTTATTTTTGGCTGCGTTGGGTCTTCGTTGTAGTGCACGGGCTTCTCATTGTGGTGGCTTCTCTTTTTGCAGAGCACGGGCTCTAGGCGCGTGGGCTTCAGTAGTTCTGGCACACAGGCTCAGTTGTTGGGGCTCGCGGGCTCTAGAGCTCAGGCTCAGTAGTTGTGGCGCATGGGCTTAGTTGCTCCGCAGCATGTGGGATCTTCCCGGACCAGGGCTCGCACCTGTGTCCCCTGCGTCAGCAGGCGGATTCTTAAGCACGGCGCCACCAGGGAAGCCCTCAATTTAAATCAACTATAAAGTTTAGTCCCTTAGTCTCATTAGCTGCGTTCCACAGGTGTGTGTCGGAGGCCCATGTGCAGAACTTTTCCATCATCACACAAGGGTCTACGGGCAGTGCTGGGAGGATGCAGAGAACATTAAACTCACTTGACTGCACCTGAAAACAGTTGGAATAAACTATAGTTGTTTGTAAGCGCCAAAGCATGATCTAAAGAATCATCAGTGACCTGGTAGTATTTTTTTAAATATGTGTGAGATAAATTTTTCTAAATATCTATAATAATTCAATACAGAATGTTGAGAAATGAATTATTGTTTTTGTTTTTTGTTTTTTTTGGCCATGCCGACTGTCTTGCGGGATCTTAGGTCCCCAACCAGGGATTGAACCTGTGTCCCCTGCGGTGGAAGTGCCGAGTTCTAACCACTGGACCGCCAGGGAATCTCCTAGAAATGAATTATTGTTGTATTTGCATGTGCTCTTCAAAATTCTCCATATGAAGAACTAGATATCACTTCACTGAAACACTGTTAAGTCACCACATTCATTCGGTTCATGTTTGAGTGGGTTTGTTTAATTCCGGGGGCACATGGGGGTGGTTTGGGAAGATGTTAGGTTTTGTCTTTTTGAGGTGGCTTGTATATAACATTGTTGAACTGCGTCAAAAGGCAAGAAAAATCTCTCTTTTTTATTGCAAATGTGTCTCTATCCAGCAATGACTTTGAAAGGGAGATCTAAGTACTTTCTCTACAACCCCAGAAAAGAAAGTCAAGATCTCTCAGGGTGAGGGTCCTACCTGTCCTGCTTGCTTAACTGAGACCCCCTGCTGGTTGACTGAGCCCCTTACCTTCTGTCTTGGTTTCTCACCCTGAGCCTCCTGCCACCCCCAGAATCCTGAGCCCAAGCAGAGATGAAATCCTTGAGTGACATCTTCTCTGAGTGAATTCAGAAATCATCTGGAGGGAATTCCCTGGTGGTCTAATGGTTAGAGCTTTATGCTCTCACAGCTGAGGGCCCGGGTTCAACCCCTGGTTGGGGAACTAAGATCCCACAAGGGGCTGCGCGTGCGGCCAAAAAAAAAAAAAAAAAAAAAAGAGAGAGAAATCATCTGGACAGAAGCCATAGTGATTATAATGGTTATGAAATGCTGAGTTTCTGACAAGGAGCTACGATCTATCTGGACACAGTTACATTCAAGCACACAGATTCCCTAGACGGTATTATACTCATCACAGCCTCCGTCACATGTGGTTGTACAGGTTGTGCACTGCAGAAGGGGGCTACATCTAAGGAGGGGTTATTCACATAATAGGTTTCATAGATTTGCTGCTTATAATAATAATAAAAACAATTTTCCAGAAGATGGCAGTAAAGTATCTTGTTCTAAAACGTCAGTATAGTATGACAATTTTCTGGGGGTGGGAATATAGTGTCTTGAGGAAAAAGTGCCTTTTTCTTACTTACAGAAAGGTGTGAAATGGCTTATCACTTGCTCTAGGTCCTGTAGAAAATCAGCCCTCTATTACTGGCGAAAATGAACAAATGAAGTTTAATAGGTAGAGAAAAGGAAAAAGAATTATCAGGGACATATTTCAAAATTCTAGCTTCCAAAATGCCGACTCTTTGCTAAAATAATAATATCAATATATTATATGTGTTATATAGTATGAATAATATAGTGTAATTTAAGCTTTCCTAGACCTCATGGGACTGTGGATATAAATGTGCTTTATGAAAATAGAGAGGAACCCTTTAGTTTTGAGGTACATGTTTCTGTCTCCTCAAAAGTCTCCCCCCTAAAATACAAACTATCTTCAGTCTTTGGTTTCCCCCCCCAAAATACACATTTTTATAGCAGTTACAAGGCTGTCCCTGAGACCCAAAGTCTCGAACACTAAGCATTACCATGTATGCACAGATCCTTTCTTAACTCAAAAACATAAATACTATGGCCTTTATTCTCTTAAACCTTTATATACTTACTTCTTTTTTTTTTTTAATTTATTTATTTTTGGCTGCATTGGGTCTTCGTTGCTGTGTGTGGGCTTTCTCTAGTTATGGCAAGCGGGGGCTGCTCAGCAGTTGTGGCTCACAGGCTCCAGAGCACAGGCTCAGCAGTTGTGGTGCACGGGCTTAGCTGCTCCGTGGCATGTGGGATCTTCCCGGATCAGGGCTCGAACCCGTGTCCCCTGCATTGGCAGGCGGATTCCCAACCACTGCGCCACCAGGGAAGTCCCTATACACTTACTTCTTAAGAAATATTTTAGGGGGAGGGATAAATCAGGACCTTGGGATGAACACACACACACTACTATATATAAAATAGATAACCAACAGAGACCTACTGTATAGCACAGGGAACTGTACTCAGTATTCTGTAGATAACCTATATGAGATAAGAATCTAAAAAAGAATGAATATATGTATATGTATAACTGAATCACTTTGCTGAACACCTGAAACTAACACACATTGTAAATCAACTACACGCCAATGAAACTAAAATATTTAAAAAAGGAATATTTCAATAATCCAAGTCTTAAAAGTAAATTGGGGTCATTTAAGAGCAGAGCATTTGACCAGATATCCCAAGTGGATCTTCTCGTTGCTAACGACCCTCTAGGCTGAGTGCTAGGTCCACCGATGTTGTCCCATTGGTATCTGAACACTTTCTTGCCTCTGGGCACACAAGCCAACCTGGTACCCTTCCTGCACCAAACATGCATCAACCATTTCTCCATGGAGTGCTGGTTCCTTTTAGTGAAAATGGCATTACAGACCAAGATTTGGGCATTGGGGGTTCAGATCAGATTTGAGATACTGGGTATTGTTAAGCCTGGGCTGTTTCAGCGAGCAGAGCTGGAAAATACCTTTTTTTTTTTCAAGGTGTGAGTTCCTACTGATATTTTCAGTTCAATTCTAACATAACAGCATTCCTCTTTAAACTCTTTGTTTCTATAATTATACCTTATTTTCTTGTATGGTGAAATCTTCCTGCTAAATGAAATCAACATATTTATTTGAGTTGTCTAGAATACAAAGAAAAACGTTAAGAATAGCAATATGATATTGGTGTGAAAAATAAAACGACAAAATGAAGTTCAGAGATTTTCTTGATGGCCAGTAGGCACGTGAAAAGATGCTCAACATCACTAATTATTAGAGAAATGCAAATCAAAACTACAGTGAGGTACCACCTCACACCAGGCAGAATGGCCATCATTAAAAAGTCTACAAACAGGGCTTCCCTGGTGGTGCAGTGGTTAAGAATCCGCCTGCCAATGCAGGCGACAGGGGTTGGATCCCTGGTCGGGGAAGATCCCACATGCCGCGGAGCGACTAAGCCCCTGCGCCACAACTACTGAGCCCCCACACCTAGAGCCCGCGCGCAGCAATGAAGACCCAATGCAGCCAAAAAGAAACAATAAATAAATAAATAATAATTAAAAAAAGAGAAACTTCCATTGAGATGGTTTCATCTTAGAAATGACTGGAAATACACAAGGAATTCAGCCTCTGAAACGTGTCCCAAATTTACCTTAACCATCATCTGGCCCATTTTCAGCGGCTGAACACTTGGTTATACATGCAAGATTTGTAATAAGGAAACTTCGGCTGTGCAAACCCATTCCAATTAATAATACTCGATTTCTAATTATTATTAGAAGCTACATGTTTTCATGGGCTGGATGCAGTTTTAACTTCATCAAGTTAACGGCTTCCTCTTCTGCACCACGGACCTTCCTCTCATACCTGAGTCTCAGGCTACCCAAGTGGAATTTCCAAAGATAAATTAGAATCTCAGGGGACTTCCCTGGCAGTCCGGTGGTTAAGATTCCCCGCCTCCATTGCAGGGGGCACGGGTTCGACCCCTAGTCGGGGAACTGAGATCCCGCATGCTGCGTGGCACGGCCAAAAAAAGAGAGAAAAAAAGAATCTCAGAAACCTGTAACCAAGGTGTATCAAGATCAATTTCAATTAAGCTGATTAAAAGAAATGAGGGAAAAAGGTGTCAGAGATTACACATTTAAACTATCACCAGGAAGTTCGTATGAAAACCTCTCTACAGATTCATATGGATTTCAGACTACCTGGGTTCCAATAGAATTGATTGATAAACACCAGCTGTCAACATTTATACAAGTCAAAATTCCAGTCCGAAACACAGAAACCACCCTAGAAATTTCAGCAGACTATCTATCTCTCTATTTCACTCAACAGAGAATTTAATATGGAGAATTTGTTCTGTCATTCTGGGACTGAAAAGCACCCAGAACGTCAGGAGGGCCGCTACTCCTGGGACTCAGGGATGCAGGAAGATGTCGGGACTAGCAGAGGAGGGGCCTGCGGGGGAGTGGAGCCTCTGAGGGCTGTGAGAGGCTGTGCCTGGGAGGTCGCAAGGCCGGAGGAGGAAGCAGCGGAGGTCACCCGGGCGATTGTTAGGGCGACACTATAGGAGGGTCAGCAAGCCGACTTCCCCTGTGCTTTCTCTCCAGCCCCCTGCTGGTGGACTGTCACAGGAAGCCAGCGTCAGCGTCACACAACAGAATACGTATAGAAGGGTGGAGGAGGAGCAGAGAGACAGCAGTTTAATAATAACTGGCACAGTCTAAACACCCTTCTAAGCACGGTTGACCTCGTATGTCACAACAGTGAAGGCCATGCTTTCTCCTAAGAAGATGCAGCTCTCTCTCCCACAGAGAGGCCCTAACCCTCTCGCCCCAAAGGGAAGAAAGAGCAAGAGCAAGATGGCACCCATCTCTGGGCGACACTCTTGGTGTCCATGTCGAATTTATTTAAGTCTCACCTGAGGATTCTGTGACCTAACGACTAAATTATAACGTTACCCACTACCAACAGCCCTTACAGAAAACAATAAGGGAAAAGGAGGAGGGGGGCAAAAGAAATTAGGTAACACACACACACACACACAAACACACACACAACACACACACACACAAACACACACACACACGCACACACACACACAAACACACACACACACGCACACACACACACAGATAAAAATAAGAAAAAATGAATGGCTGCAACACGCACCACCTCTGTTACTGGTCAGAAGAACATAATGTTCATGACTTCCTTTTCCAACTACGTGTTGCAAGCGTACCCTCATCCAGCATCTCAGCTGATCAAGGTTTTGTGTGGTATTTTTTTCCCTAGGTGGGAGAGGGGTGCGGTGAACCAAACATTTATTCTCGAAGGATATAAATCATCCAAAATCCTACTCCCCACCCAAATCAAGTTTATTGAGGTATATATGTATAACTTACATATAATATCATACACTCATTTAAGCGTATATTTCAAGGAGTTTTGAGAATTTATACACCTGCGTGACAACCACCATAATCAAGATACAGAATACTTCTATCGATGCAAAATTTCCCTTGTGCCCCTCCTGAGGCATCCCCTGCACCCCCAGGCCCAGACAGCCACTCATCTATCCTTACACAGTAGGTTAGTCTTTTCTCGAGTCACGTGTAACTTGAATCACAGGTCTGAGTTTCCTGCTATCTGGAAGTAGAGTGTTCCTATGAGTTTTTTTCATAAGCCGAAATGGGTAAATCAAAGGAGCAGTTACCTTAGGACACGTCTTGCTAAGGGGAGCACAGAATAAATGGAGATGAGGCACAGGCGCTCACAGACACAGTTCAGAGCTCTGGCATCTGACGCTGAGATGCTGAGGGTAGTCTCCGGGGCTGCCCTTGCTTCCCGGGCTGTGCGCTGCCCCTGTAAC
Organism: Physeter macrocephalus; assembly: GCF_002837175.3. Lineage (NCBI taxonomy): Eukaryota > Metazoa > Chordata > Mammalia > Artiodactyla > Physeteridae > Physeter > Physeter macrocephalus. Next base: position 996,823 of record NC_041226.1, on the reverse strand, counting down.
GGCTCGCTGAAAAACAAAGGCTGAGCACTGTTTTCGCTCTTTGCCTTTTTTCACGACTCCGGTAACTGCCACGAGTCTAGGGACCAGCACCTTCTTAGCAAAGAGCCAGCTAGCACTGCAGAGCAGCGAACAGCCCAGCTGCTGCCACCCCGGGAGCGCGCCCTACAGGGTGCGCACTCCGCACGCGCCTTGACCGGCTTGCTGCCTGCGTGGCTACGGAAACCGCTCAGATCTGGGCTGGGGAAGCCTTGCAGTCTGGTACCCTCAGCACCAGGTGCACCTGACGCTCTCCCAACTACGTACCGCTGTAGCATTTGTGCAGGAAAGAGGTGTGCCTCTGAGAGACTTCATTGCCGACTTGGGAACATTATCAGTCTTCATAATTTCAGCCAGTCTGATGTGCGAAAGACGACATCTTTGTTGTGTCACTTTTCATTCTCTTCTCTAAAGTGAGTTGAGTGCCTTTTCAAATGTTTATTGATAACTTGTGAAATTGCTCTGGCTCTGACATTCATTCCTCTTTTCGCTCCTGACCGGGGAAAGCAGAGGAAGGGCTCCGTGCGTCACCTGAGTCTCAGTGTCACGCGTTTCCGCTCGACAGCTGCCTAATCGTCTTGACCTGGATGACTGGTGTGTCCCCGTTTGTGCTGTGCGGACAGTGTTGTCACGGGACATGTGATGCCCTTTCCTCCGGTCCGTTTCCAAAAAGAGCCAGGGGTGGCGCGGTGACGTTTCCTTCTCCTGGAGCAGAAACCAGCTAGGCCTTTGGTAGGAGGAAACACAGCCTGGCTGCGGCGGGCTCCACAGCCTTGCAGTCTGCTGGACGCCCCTCCACAGCCTTCCAGTCTGCTGGGCGCCCCTCCCCCCGCCCCCCAGCTTTTCTGCCTGCTGTCCCAAGGCTCCTGGGCCTCGGCCTCATCTGCGGAGAAAGGCGGGGTCTTCCCAGAAACGAACTACCAGTGTGAACTCTGCCCTAACCGTCCTCAGCTTAAGGCCTTGAGCTGGTGTGGACGGAAGTGGTGCTAATGTCTTCACACGGGAAGGGGATTCTAGTGATAATTTTGAGGGGTCCTTTAGCGGTCACGCCTTGTCCTGGTCTGGAGGTGTCCCCTCCCCGTGCACCGACTTTAGGGGCGCCGTTGGGAAATGGCCAAAACAAAGTGAGTTACCGGAGTCCGAAGTGGCTGCTCTGCCACCGGGCGTCCAGTCCACGTGGTCCTCCCGGCAGCTCCCCCCGTGCGGGCCCCGGGGCGAGGGGAGGTGGATGCTCCGCGCGCGCGCGCGCGCGCGCGCGCTGGGCCAGACAGCCCCCCTCACCCGACGCTGTGCGAAGCGCCCCGCCTGCCGGGCCCCGAGCCCTGCGCGCCCGCGGGGCGTGGAGAGGGGGAGGCTCCGCCCGCGCCCCACCCACGGGCCAGGCTCCCGGGCCCTGTCGCGGCTCTGGGGCGGGCGGAGCCAGTGCCCGGGTGGCGCGCGCTGCAGCTGTGGGCTTGGGCACCGCGCGGGCCATGGCGTCGCCAGCGTCCTCGGCGCCCGGCGGGGTGGCAGTGGTCGGCAGGTAGGGCTCGAGCCCGCACGGCCGGGAGGGTGGCTGCGGGGCGCGGGCGCTGTCGCCCGGGGGGCTGGCGGCGCGGCTGCGGTGGCCCCGGCGCCTTCCCGGGACCCGGCCGGCCCGGGCGCGGGCGGGGCCGCACTGCGGGGCGCGGCTCCGTTTCGCTCCCGCCGCGGCCCGGCTGCGGGCGGAGTTCGGTGATGCGGCCCCAGCGGGGACAGTGGCGCTTGGCGCTGCGAGTGGACGCAGAGCTGTCGGGCCGCGGGTCCGCACAGGGGTGTTCCCTCGCGTTCCGGCCCCAGCGACGGGCGCGCGGAGGGGCCGGCGCGGCGGGGGGGTCTCGCGCGCTCCGGCCCGAGGCTGTCACCCGGCGAGCCCGCTTGGGGGCGGGGGGCGCGGTCCGCGCGATCCGAATCCGCGCCTCCTACCCCGAGGGCACCCGGGTTCGCCGGGAGCTGTGTGTCAGGGTAGCAGCTTAAGTTCCATGCGCGGTCTTCTGGTTTGTGCTCCATCCCTCTTGTAAAACAACTGCTGTTTTCATTTTTTTAACACAGGCGTCTATGTGCACCTTTCCGTTGGTAAGCCAGCATGGCAGTCTACCCACTTGTCGGTAGTTGCAGTTGGTCGTTAGGCGCACCTCCTGGGTGGCTCAGTGTCCGGTGACGCCGCCGAGGTGCTGGCCTGCCTGACCCCCGTCACAGCCCCGTCCTGAGAACAAGTCCCTGTCCGGGTGTCTCCTTAGAGGCCCCTGAGGATGGAGACAGCACGCTTTGTGTCAGCTTCCTTTACATGGAGAAGTGGAGTTACCTGTGCCTCTGTCCTTTCCAGGCACGTGGGCGTGTGGCCGCCTCCTGAAGGGATATAAAATATAGAAAAAAGTGTACTTTGTCCCGGGCGTGGTGACAATGCTTGCCTTGCACCTTCTGTCCAGGGTCAAGTGTGTATCAACCACGGCCTGGGACCGGTGTCCTGCCGGCACCCGACAATGTTGAGTGGGGTCTGGAGTTGACTGTACAGGTGACCCTTGGACCACTCGCGGGTCAGCGGCGCCCACCGTCCATTCCCACCAGAAAAGTCAGTTTAATTGACAGTCGGCTCCTCCTCAGCTGTACCCAGCCCCAGATCCTGCTTCCCGTAGGATTTACCGTGTAAGAAAGCCTGCGTGTAAGTGGCCCCGCGGTGTCCAGACCCTGTCGTTTCCGGGGTCAACTGCGCCCTTCTCCGGCTCTGGTTCTTGCGGGAAGGAGCTACGAAGGGGAGTCAGTTTACTTCTGATTCCTTGAGGGAGGCTGACAAAAGAATTAGACAAGGGCTGGCGAACTTCATTCACCACACGAATTAGGAGACGGTCCAGTCTCCCCCGCACTTTGTTTTTTTTCTCGGCTGCGTTGGGTCTTTGTTGCTGCGCGCAGGCTTTCTCCAGTTGCGGCGAGCGGGGGCTACTCTTCGTTGTGGTGCGCCGGCTTTTCACTGCGGTGGCTTCTCTTGCTGCGGAGCTCGGGCTCTAGGTACACGGGCTCAGTAGTTGTGGCTCACGGGCTCTAGAGCGCGGGCCCAGTAGTTGTGGCGCACGAGCTTCATCGCTCCGTGGCATGTGGGATCATCCCGGGCCAGGGCTCGAACCCGTGTCCCCTGCATTGGCAGGCGGATTCCTAACCGCTGCGCCACCAGGGAAGTCCCTCCCCCACACCTTGAGCACCTCCGAAAGCAGCCATCTCTGCTTCTGCGGTAGCCCTGCTTTCCTTCCCTTCTTCCTCCCTCCTCCCTGTCCCCTCCTCTCCCCTCTGGTCCCTTTCTCTCTCCCATCTCCCCTCTTGTACCCCTTGCCCCTCTCTCTCTCTCTCTCTCAACCCCAGAGGTCATTCCAAGGGGGATCCATTCAAAAGATGGGCCTGCGGAATGTGAATTAATTGGCTAAAACCTGGTTGAGTTTCATTCTTGGATTTCAACAGACCAAAATATACATATTTCACAGTTTTGGGAACATATTGGGCCATTGTTTTTCCATTTTTTCTTAATAATTAACCAGACTCCCTCCTAAAAGTGCGCGCTAGGAATACAACCCCTATTTAGTTCTTTTCCATTGATCTTTTCGTAAAGGCCCCTCCTCCTCAGGGCACTTAGCTTTCCTGAGAGCGTGCAGGGTGAGCCCCTTCAGAGCAGCGGGCCTGAGAGAGTAAGAGTGTGTTTTTGAAGAATTAAGAAAGGATAGAAAACCCCCTTGGGACCAGGGCTGTGCGAACATTAAAGGGGGAAAATCTGGAAACGGCAGCTTTACAAAATGGCAGTAGAGATGGGTCTCCCGAAGCCATCCTAGCGGTGTTGCCAGGCTTTCGTATCTGGTAGCCCTCAGCTCGCCTTAGAGACCACGGTGTTTCTGAGCCGAAAAGTGACTTCAGAGCTCCGACGTACACTGCATTGTGTTCACTGAGGTTTTAGGCCTTGAGCTTTGAAGGTAGGATCCGTCTAGGAAGGCCAGCGTGGCCGTGTGTTCCTGGTGTGACCAGCCGAGGTCCTTGGACTCTTTAATCATCAGAAATTGCTAAGGTGCCAGAGGAGAAACTCAGGCAAGGCTTTCCTGGGACTCGTGCTGAGGGGGTGTGGGGGGGTGGTGACCTTTTTCCTTACATAGGGCGAGGGTGTGGGCAGATCCACGGGTCCGCCGGAGGGGCGGCTCAAGTGGTCTGCCCGCCCCGCTGGTGGTGCCGTGGGCAGCGATCACGCACGGGACCTTGCTTTTGCCCCCAGCACCTCAGATGAGGGCGTTGGGCCTTTGGCCTTTTTGTATCTTGCTCATAATTTGTCCCCACTGCTCATGCGTGCAGTTATTTTTAGGTCCCTATAGTGTCTTTGTATCTGTAGCTCGAGGAGAGGTGTGTACGCAGGTGCAAGCACTGCGGCAAAGGGTCCCGGGTCTCGGGTCCCAGCCTGTCTCACTGGGGCCCCATGTGCCCTCCTGCTGTCCCCTTTTTCTGGGCACACTCCTTTAGGACTGAGCTCAGGGACCAAGTCCTCCAGGAAAAGTTCTGCTTCTGGGACCCTCCCCTTAGGGTAGAAACTGTGTCATCACCAGTTGTATGTCCCTCATGCCTGGTCCTAGTAGACAGATGTTTGAGCTATTGTAACAGAGATGTGTAGTAGGAAGGCTTGCTAGGCTGTTGTCTTACGTCGGGCTACGCATCCCCTGAACTTGTTTTCATTTATTTTATTCCAGAATTTTACTTTGAGGTGACTACGTACATTCTTTATAAGAAATTTCGTGAGGCATACATTTTTTCCTGCTACTCGTGCATTAAAGCACAAGACACACAGACATACACACAGACGCACAGAGCAAACCCTAGGACGTTCCAGCTGCCTGTTGTCAGCTCAACGCTAAACATGCTTTTCCTAGAAATATTTAATAGCTCTCATCAGCAAATATTCCATAGCCAACTGAGATCAAGACTGTTTTACTTCAACTTTTGCCCAGTAAATAAGTAACCGTAGAATGGAAAAGTACTTTAAAAAGTATCTAGAGTTGGGCTTCCCTGGTGGCGCAGTGGCTGAGAGTCCGCCTGCCGATGCAGGGGACGCGGGTTCGCGCCCCGGTCCGGGAGGATCCCGCGTGCCGCGGAGCGGCTGGGCCCGTGAGCCGTGGCCGCTGGGCCTGCGCGTCCGGAGCCTGCGCTCCGCAACGGGAGAGGCCACGACAGGGAGAGGCCCGCGTACTGCAAAAAACTGTCTAGAGTGGACTTATTCAAAGCTAAGTGCCATTAACGGTGAAATTAGAATTGAACCAATTTTGTTACTTCACTTTTCTCCCTGGCTGCTTTGCTGCCGTGTAACAGAATAAGCTCATCTGCAGCAGCCTTTGAAATACCAATTCAGATCTATGAATTTAGAAGCTCTGAGGCGCGGTGCCCAGCCCTTTTGGCACCAGGGACCGGTTCCGTGGAAGACAGTTTTTCCACGGGCCAGGGGCGCGGGGGGAATGGTTCAGGCGGTGACGGGAGCCATGGGGGACGGCAGATGAAGCTTCCCTCGCTCACCCGCCGCTCCCGTCCTGCTGGGTGGCCCGGCTCCTAAGAGGCCGAGGACCAGTACTGGTCAGCGGCCCGGGGGTTGGGGACCCCTGCTGTAGGGCATTAGTCATAACGGTAAGGACCCACTCTATTCCCCGGGTTTGTAGGGGTTCAGGAAAAGTTAGCAAGATGTCCCTGGCTCTAAGGCCAGGAAGCTAATTGTATCTGGGCCCAAAGTAAGGTGGTGCTGGGGCCCAGAAAGCCGTGGGACAGTGGGGAGCCGGATCACTTCCGTCCTGGGCTGTGAGCCTGATTTTGCACCTCTCTCCGGGGTCTGGCTGTGACTCCCTGCCGCACCCGTTCACGTGTGTCCGCCCTCCTGCCCGCGCCTGCGCACCGCGGTGTCCCCAGCGTTATTATCTTTCAGCCCCAGTACCTCATGCTGACGTACGGTTTCCAGAGTTTAGGCCCAGCTTTAAGGAGGTGGGGGCTCGGTCCTCTTCAAGCACAGGGTGCTGGTGGCCACTTCGTGACGTCATCGGTGACTGACGGCTGGGGGAGGGGTCCCCCAGGCGTGGGCTTTATGTCTCGGTCCCTCCTCTGGAGGAGTATAGGCCATGCAGACCTTGAAACCCACGACAATAAAAATAAACTGACTTTGCCTTTAATGCCCGTTGTATGGAATACAACTCATCTCGCCCCAACTTTTTATTATGAAAATTCTCAAACACAGAAGAGTCGAAATACAGAAAAAAGAATACCCACATACCCACCTCTGTATTCAACAGTGGTTAAAAAATGTGCTCTATTTGCCTTTTCTGTATGTGATTTATTTAACCAATTCTGAATATCAGAAGGTTAGTTTTTACTTTTTTGCTAGTACAAATTCTACCGTGAGCAACTATTTTTGTGCATTGCTTATATTAACCTAAGATAGATTCTGGAAGTAGAAGCCCCGGGAGCTGGTGAGGGGGCGTCCCCGTCCCCTCACCAGCGCTGAGCGTGGTCAGCCTCCGCCATCGGATCGGCATTTTACCTGCTATCGTTGAACCAAGGCGGTAAAGTATGTTTTCCAGTTAATTTGTCCACGTACTTTATTCAGGTTCCTCCCTCTTGTTTGGCGTGTCCATCTTTTACTTTTGAGTCTGTACAACTTTTTGTGTGTCTATCTATTAAAAATATGACTTCCTTTCGGACGTTTGTCTTATGTTGATTTTTTTAGCCATCAACAAAGTTACGAAGATCAGCTAGTTTACCTGGCAGCCAGTATTCAAACAGGAGCATCATGGCGGCCTAGAGCGTCGTGAAACATCTTCGATGGGAAGGTTGGAGGCAGTAGCATGAGGTCTGTCTCCCAGTGCATTTGTGGATGAGGAACCACAGCCTCTGGGAGATTGACACGTGACTGACGTCTGTGTGAGCCCAGCCTGGGGGCATAGTTGGGGATGAACTGGGTGTCCCAGTGCCAAACTAAATACAAGGATAAATGATTGAGTTATAGTTCTAGACATCGTTTAAGTTGCTACTGCCCCTCAGACCAATAATGCAAGCCACAAACGCAAGCAAGCCATGTGCATAATTAAATTTTCTAGTAGTTACATTAAGAAAGTAAAAAGAGACAGGTGAAATTAACTGTAATATATTTTATTTAACGTAATATTTCCAAAGTGTTATTGTTTCAATGAATAATTGATATAAAGATTATTAATGAAATAGTTTACATCATTTTGGGGGGCAGTCTTCAAAGCCCAGTATGTTTTTACAGTTGCAGTGCATCCCGCTTCAGACCAGCCAGTTGTTGGCCGGTCAACTGGGGTGACCAGCATGAGTGGTACTGGCCTTTTCCTGGGCCTTACAACTTGGGGGGAGAGAGAGAGAGAGAGAGAGAGAGAGTGCGCGAGAGAGTGAGTGTGTGTGTGTGTGTGTGCGCGTGTGTGTGTAGAGGACGAGGATGTCTTCATGCAGGACTATCTCGTTCAGACTCTGGCTTGTGCTCTGCAGGGTTTCTTTCTTCCTCCTATGCTCTAGAACAGCTCTGCAGAGATGGGAATGTTCTGTTCACCCCTGCTGTCCAAGGTGGTGGCCACGATCACATGTGCCATCAAGTACTTTGAAACGGGTCTCTACTGTTGACAGACTGATTTTCAAATTTAATTCTTGTTAATTTAAACAGTTGCACGTGGCCGGGGTCCACCTGATTGGACAGTGCGGGTCTAGGGCACTGAGGGTTTAACAGAAAATTTGTCCCTACATAACATGTAAGTCTGCATTATTTCATAGTGTGGAAGAATCTGGAGTACAGCCTGCTGTGTAATGCTGCTCCCTGCTCCAAAGTTGAGTAGAGATGGTTTTCGTTGTTTGCACTCGGCATTTGGGACCAGTGGCTTCACGGAGATACCTTGAAACCAGACAGTGGCCCCTCTCCAGGCTGCCTGGTTGGATTAGGGGCTGAGCGCCTGGGACCGTGGAAGGATTTTGGTCAAGAGGAGGCCTGCTATGCTCCTCTCAACCACTCTGAGGCTGGGAATGTTTCTGAACCTGAACTGTAGATTCGCTGAGTTGGGGGGAGGCAGGCTGGGGGGCCGGAGCGGGGAGAGTCCTCCCTGGAGCCCATCCCCGGGCTGCTGCTCTGGGCCCCCTCCCCCAGAGCTGCTCACACAGTCACCACGGTGAAGCCTGTGGACTGTCTGTTCCATCTACCGGGAAACTAATGATGTGCTTTGCTACCGTTCCCCGAATGCTGGGGAGACAGAGACTCGGGGTCAGAGACAGAGGGCTTCAGCGATCACAGCAGGCCAACAGCTGAGCACCCCCTTTGCAATGGCTCCCTTTCCCCCCAAGTCCCACGGGGCGACGTCAGGGGGTCCAGGTGGATCCCTGCAGATTCACTGAGGATGCTTCAGGGGAGGGACGCTGAGCCCGCTTGCTTCGTTGGAGATGATATTAGAAACCAAGGTTTGGGTGCTATGCATTCATTTCTTTTCCTTAAATTAAAAAATATATTTATTTATTTGGCTGCGCCGGCTCTTAGCGGCAGCATGTGGGATCTTAAGCTTCAGCGTACGGACTTCTTGCGGCCTGCACGTGGGATCTAGTTCCCTGACCAGGAACCGAACCCGGGCCCCCTATACAGGGAGCACGGAGCCTTACCCACTGGACCGCCAGGGAAGTCCCGAGATGTGAACGGTTTTTATGTTGCCTCAAGTGCTGGTGGTGGTAGCAGAAATTATTTACTGGAGGAGGAGAAGGAAAATGCTGTCTCTCTCCTTCAGATTCAGTGACTTGGCTGACAGTGGTCAGTTGGGGGTCCCCAGGGGGGCCTTTCCCCTGGACTCCCTGCCTCCTCCCTGCTGGGGTTTTGGTCTCAGCCACGCTCCCCGCGGGGTCTGGACGTGCCCTGGAGTGAGGACTCAGGAGCTCTTGCACGGAAGCAACAGTTTAAGTAGATGCCGCTGTCAGAATGTGTAGTTTTCAGATATCAAAGATTTTAGGAATGCGGTGCCGTGTAATTTGAAACTTTCCTCCTGGGCCGGAATGGAAACGCTCCATTTTCAAGCTAACGGGTGGCCTCTCAATTTCTTTCCCTGCAGTGGCCTCATCGGGCGAAGCTGGGCAATGCTGTTCGCCAGCGCAGGCTTCAAGGTGAAACTGTACGACATGGAGCAACGGCAGGTAACATATGCCCTGGACAGCATCAGGTGAGTCCTCTGCACCTGCGGAGGAATCCCGCGGCCCATGGCCTCGGGTGATCTTGTTTCCCGTGTCCTCAAGGCTGTAAGTCCTGTGATTTCACTCTCCTCTGCTGTCGCAGCCTTGGAGCGGTGAAGGCCAGGCTGATGGAGAATGGGATTCACACCAAAGCAGGGGCTCAGATTATGAGGACACAGGACTTAGGGCGGTGAAGACGTGTGAGGGGAGTGCAGGAACTGAGCGTAGACCCTCAGCTTCCAGCCCGAGTGAGTCAGGGAGCTGCTCTCCTGTGTCACACGCCCTGGAGCTGCGTGGACCCCACGCCTCGGTAACAGAGGTCCCGAGGTTTGTTCTGACCTGTTGCTCTGACATGGCAGGACCAGAATTAACTGTGATCAGTATTGTTTAAGGCATGAGAGTAGGCGGACTTAGCAAATGCCGAGCGCTAAGCCGGCAGAGGGTGGAGTGTTAGGGGCGATCCCAGGAAGAGGACGAATAGGAACCAAAAGGGAAAAGGCCAAGACCGGGAGTCCAAAGACAGAAGAACCAAAACTAATTCATGCCCCGCCCTCCCCCAAGATACCATCACTAATCACGGTTCCCTCTGGGGCCTGGTTTATTCGGTAGCTACTCTCCTCCTTTGGGGCATAGCCACGATGTTACCTTGAACGTGCATTTTTGTGTAACAGAAGATGCTTTATCGTTGACTCTTTGAAAAGACTAATATATAGGGTATGATGTCAGGCTATAGGCATCAAGAAATTATATCCCTTAGCCCAACTTTGCTGTGTTACAGGTGAGAACCCAAAACCCAGAGACGTCAAGTCGCTTCTTACATAGAGTAACATGTGGCCAGTGACAAGATGAAACATCAGTCTGAAAAACATAAGCAAACAAAAGAAACAAAAACCAAAAAAGGAAACAACCACTATAAAACTAAACACCCCCTAGTGCGTTGTTGTTCTGTACTGTATGCAAGGAAGGGGAATTGGCATACGGACCTCTGTGTTCCAGGCACGTGCTATTAGCCAGGGACACATAGATGAACAAGACAGAGCTAGTCCTTCCCACCAGGGTGCTTATAGCCTAGTAATCTTACTGCATTAATCCTCATAGTGAACCCCATGGGGTGGATGTTACCGCCATATATATATATTTTTTAAAATAAATTTATTTATTTGTTTTTGGTTGCTTTGGTTCTTCGTGGCTGCGCGCAACTTTCTCTAGTTGCGGCAAGCAGGGGCTCCTCTTCGGTGCGGTGCGTGGTCTTCTCATTGTCGTGGCTTCTGTTGTTGCAGAGCACGGGCTCTAGGCACACGGGCTTCAGTAGTTGTGGCTCTCGGCCTCTAGAGCACAGGCTCAGTTGTTGTGGCGCACGGGCTTAGCTGCTCCGCGGCACGTGGGATCTTCCCGGGCCGGGGCTCGAACCCGTGTCCCCTGTATTGGCAGGTGGATTCTTAACCACTGTGCCACCAGGGAAGCCCTTTTTTCTTAAAAAAAAAAAAAAAAAAAAAAAAAAGCAAAACTTTTATTTCGAAAGGCTGAAATGATTGTATGCTAATTTGAACAGGTGGGTTGTATAAGAAAATTCCATTTTTGATATCCTCCAAGAGTTGGATTCCATTATGTGTGCTTTGTTCTTTCTTCAGACCTAAAAAAAAAAAAAAAAAAAAACAACTGATTTTTCAACCAGTAATTTATTCCCTCCTTTGCCTTGTTTAGAAATTCTTATGATCCCTCAGACAGTTCCATCTGGAACAAGTTTTCCTCTTATCCCCCAGCCAGCCCCAGTGGGTTCACCTTTACAGGCTCTGGGACTAGGACAGGAGGTTAGACGTGTGAATGTTTCTTCACTGGGAAGTTACTGCCATATTTTATGCGAAAACTTAGGTCTGTGAATGGTCAGGAACCCACTCAAAGACATAGTGGGACACAGAGTCCAGCCGTGGTTTATCTGACAAGGCCAAGGACAGGCATCTTCAGCATTTCTCTATACTGTTTGTTTTATAGAGATTCTGCAAGCATTACTTTCCATGTTAAATATATACAAAAGAACAGGTCACTTATACTAGTTTATGAAGACTGGAATAAAACAAACGTTCATGAACTTGAGGTCTAGGGTAGTATTATCAATACCCTGTGTCCACCTTTTAAATCTGAGCCCCATCTTCCTTCATTTTGTATCTACCATTACCTTGCCTAAAAAAAAGTCGTATCATATATTTGTTTCCCTAAACAACATATGGTTAAGTTTTGCTTGTTTTTGTGCTTTATAAAAATATTTTTGTGAGATTCACCCATGTCATTGCTTATAGCTGTAGTACATCTATGTCCATTGCTATATAATATTCCACTGTGTGACTTTGCTGTTATTTATTTATATTTTATCCTGATGAACGTCATAGCTGTTTCTAGTTGGGGGCTAATGTAAACAATGCTGCATTATTATCCTTTCGTATGTCTCCCGGTGCTTAAGTGCAAGAGTGTCCACAGGGTACATACCTAAGTGTGAGATTGCTGGGTCTGTTTTCCTTCTGGGATTCTGATTATATGTATATCGAGCCAACTCATTCTAGCCTTCAGATCTTTTAAAGTCTCTTTCAACTTTCCATCCCCCTCTCTCTTTGCAGGACATTCTGGGTACATTCTTTAGATCTTCCTTCCAGTTTACTAATTCTAGTTTTAGCTATGTCTAATCCGTTATTTAAACCATCCACTGAGTTTATTTCAGTAATTAAATTTCCATTTTAAAAGTTCTATTTGCTTCTTTTCCAAATATACCTGCTCATTTTTAGTAGTTTCGCATTGTTTGCGATTGTTTGTGGTTCCATTTTTCAAACCTTCGAGCGTTTAATACATGATTGCTTTATATTATATATCTGATAATTCCAATACCTGGGGTTGTCTTAGATCAGGTTCCTCAGAACCAGAACCTGAGACAAAGATTCCTGGGCCAGTGATTTATTAAGAAAGTGCTTCTGGGAGAAACCAGTGAGGGACTGGGGTCGGGGTAAGGAAGACAAAGGTAAGATTTGGGGAGGAGATCCAGCCTCAGCGAGTTTGCATTGGCGTCCTGGAGCATAAAGTGCTCTGCAGAGTTTTCATCCCTGGAGGCTAGGGAGCTGCTTTCACACTCCTGCCTGGGTGTGACTCCCAGGCTTCTGGGTCCAGGGTGGTGCCCTGAGGGAGGGGGCAGCGAAGAATTCACAAGCTGGGGGGATGGGCTGGCAAAGGGAATTCGGGGAGATCTGGGGGATCCCCCGTGCCTCCACTGCAGAAATAATTGGGGAGTTTGAGGTAAAAACATGGCTTTCCTGACGTATTCCCACTTTCATTCATTCAAAAACCCTGACTGAGCACATCCTGTGTGCTGGGCACGCAGGCTGGAGATTAAGTGGTAAACACAACAGACTAAGACCCCGAACCTCGAGGGGAGGGGAGCGGAGGGGGGCGGACAGTCCAGAAGGAGTCACTGGCGTGCTTGGTGTCTCAGCATCAGCTCTGGCAAACCAGGCGACCGGCCAAATCCGGGCTGCGGTGTGTTTGGTGTATCCTGTGAGCTAGGATTGGCTTTTACGCTTTTAAGGATTATAAAATAAAAAAGAAGAAGAGTATGTAACAGAGACCTCATGCGGCCACAAAGCCTGAAATATCCCTATGTGGCCCTTTACACAAGAATTGCTCGGCCCACATGTTTAATAGTTGAGATTCTGGTTTCCACTCCTGACGTGTGGGTTTTCCCAGACCAAGCAGTTCTCCCACCCCAGTTGCGCGTCCTACGACTCAGCTCAGTTCTGAGATGCCATCAGGCTCCGCAGGTGAGGGACTCGGTCCCGTGAGCCCCTCGATCCAGATGCCAGTTAAGCCCAGTTGTCACCTGTGCTCCCGTCCTGTGGATCAGAGGTTCCCACAGCCCCTTCCTTGGGTTTGCTTAACTGGCTAGAGCGGCTCACAGGCCCGGGAGACTAGCTACTCACTAGATTTCTGGTTTATTACCAACGGTGTTAGGGCTACAAATCAACAGCCAGATGGGGACACATGGAGGGGCGTGGAGTTTTCCTGCCCTCTGGGTGCCCTCCCCCGAATCTCCACCTGTTCACCCTGGAGGCTCTCTGGACCCCTTCTTTGAGTTTTATGGAGGCTTCATCATTTAGGCACTGTTGATTAAATCCATTAAATCATTGCCCGCTGGTGACAGAACTCACTCTCCGCTCCCAGGTCAGGGGCAAGACTGTAATTACTGGGGCGGTGCCACCGGCAACCAGCCCCTATCCTGAGGTGCTTGCAAAAGTCACCTCGTTAACATAACAAAAGACACCTTTGTTGCTCTCTTCACAGGAAATTCCAAGAGTTTTTAGGAGTTCTGTGCCAGCTCTGTGAAGACCAACTACATCTTTCTTCTTGTAAGTCACAATATCACAGTAGTAGTAGGTGTGCTAAGAAGAAAAATAAAGTTTGCGGTGGTTTATCACGGTAGGGGTGGGAAAATGTCCCCTTCTTCCCTTCTAGGTTCTTTGGCTGGTCTGATAATTAAATTGATATAAGGCAGATTAACAGGAGAAAAACAGATGTAATTACGTACATAGGGGAGCCCCCTAAAGCCATTAGGACTCACAAGGCTTAGCCGGGCAGCTGAGGCTTCTATAAATCTTGCCTGGGCGGGACGTCAGGATACAGAGGAGGGAAGGCCTCTCCCAGGAAGGAGAGGAGACCTTGGGATAGCAAAGGCTGCCCTGTTGTGCAGGTGTTTCTCAGGTAAAACTGTCTCTTCCGGGCTTCCCTGGTGGCGCAGTGGTTGAGAATCTGCCTGCCAATGCAGGGGACACGGGTTCGAGCCCTGGTCTGGGAAGATTCCCCACATGCCGCGGAGCAGCTGGGCCCGTGAGTCTGCGCATCTGGAGCCTGTGCTCCGCAACAAGAGAGGCTGCGATAGTGAGAGGCCGGCGCACCGTGATGAAGAGTGGCCCCCACTCAATGCAACCAGAGAAAGCCCTCGCACAGAAACGAAGACCCAACACAGCCATAAATAAATAAATAAAATTTAAAAAACAAAAAAACAAAAAACTGGAGAGTCTCAGGTTTCTCTCATAGGCCTTTAAAAAAAAAAACAAACAGAAAAACAAACAAAAAAAACAACTGTCTCTTCTGACCCAGGCCCCCTTTCGAATGTAAATTTAGGCAGTTGAGGGGGAAGGAAAGAGACTTTCCTGAATCTGCTGGGTTTTGATTGCTTTTATCTCAAAACAATCCTTGTGCCAAGGTGGCATATTTTGGGGTGAAAAAACCTGCTCCCCTTCGTTGCCTTGTGTGTTTGGTGATCTCTGAGCTCCAATGAGTTTGGCCCTAGTCTCAGACACAGGCCCCTCGTGCATGTACCCTTAGGGCAACCCTGCCTTGTGCTGGTTTCAGTTCTTTTATTTTTTTTAGTTGATAAATCTTTTTTAAAGGAAACAGCTCCTTTTTATTTCCTACGTTTTCTCTTTTTATTTTATTTATTTATTTTAAAAATATTTATTTATTTATTTGGTTGCACCAGGTCTTAGTTGTGGCAGGCGGGCTCCTTAGTTGCAGCTCACTGGCTCCTTAGTTGCAGCTCACTGGCTCCTTAGTTGCAGAACATGGGCTCCTTAGTTGCAGCTCCAGGGGTCCTTAGTTGCAGCTCGCCAGCTCCTTAGTTGTGGCATGCAAACTCTTAGTTGTGGCATGCATGTGGGATCTAATTCCTTTAGAGCAGTTTTAGGTTCACAGCAAAACTGAGGAGAGCCATAGAGCTTTCCAGTGTTCCCCCAAGCCCTAAACACATGCACAGCGCCCCCATTGTCAACATCCCTCACCGGATGGTACATTTGTTACAACTACAATGACACATCATCATCATCCAAAGACCATAGTTAATATCACAGTTCACTCTTAGTGTTGTACAGTGTCCCCTACATACGAGCCTTCAAGTTGCAAACGTGTGTTTGCATGTCCAATCACGTAAGTTAGTTCTCCTGTCTGGCGTACACCGTCACGTGTGTGCATCCTCTACGAGTGGACAACCACTGTGTTTTTGTGTACCTTACTGTACAGTACTGTCTAGAGTACAGTAGCACAGTATCTTTATTTCAAGCCCAGGATGTCCGGAAGCAAGCGTAAAAGCAGCGGTATATATAGCTGATTGTGTTAGTTGGGTACCTAGGCTAACCTTGTTGGACTTATGAACAAATTGGACTTATGAACGTGCTCTTGGAATGGAACTCGTTTGTATGTAAGGGACTTACTGTACATTCTGTGGGTTCAGACATATGGACATGTATCCACCATTATAGTATCATAAGGAAAAGTTACTGCCCTAAAAATTCCCTGTGTTATCAAATGAAACTTCATGTGCCTGATACACAGTGAGGCCCAACAAACCAAAATGTCAGAGTATGGAGCAGAGAAAGGTCTACTGCAGGGCCAAGCAAGGAGAACAGGTGGCTTGTGCTCAAAAGACCCCAACTCCCCAGTGGATTTTAGGGAAAAGTCTTCAGTAGGCAAAATTTGGGGTGAGCGCTTCAGGGTGTGTGACTTCCTTCTGATTGGTTGGTGGGGAGTTAAGAGGGCGGAGCTCCAGGAATCTTGTGCTCAGCCTGAAGTTACCATCCTCCACCTGGGTTCTGCAGAAGAGCTCGGACAGGTATTGCGATGTGTATTCCTTGAGGAGGAGGAGGGACCCCGCCCTAAGGCTGCGCTATTTCTTGGCTGCTCCTCCCCGGTCTCCGCATCCCCTCCCTTCTCCCGATCAGCAACTGTTTGAATCTGCCCTTTGGAACTCAGGGAAGGTCATGGAGGCTGAACCCTTTTTCCTGCCAACAAGAAAAGGGGACACAAAAAGGCTTTTGTACGCAGGAGGGCCCCGCAGGGTCCTGCTCCATTTCACCTGTGCTCCCTCCTCCTAAGCCCTTGTCAACCACTGAGCTTTATACTGTATCAGTTTGGACTCACACAGTCTGTAGCCTGTTCACATGGACTTCTTTCATTTAATAATATGCACGTAGGTTTTCCCCATGTCTTTTCATAACTCATTCCTTTCAGCACTGAATAATACTCCATTGTTGGGATACACCGCAGTTTATTTATCCATTTACTTACCAGAGGACATCTTGGGCGCTCCCACATTTTGACAGTTATGAACAAAGCTCCTATAAACAAACATCCACGCAGGTTTTTGTATGGACATGTTTTCAACTCCTAAGGGTAAATACCAAGGAGTACAATTGCTGAATCATATGGTAAGAGTATTTTTTTAATAGATTTCCCTTTTTAAAAAAAATAAATTTATTTACTTATTTATTTATTTTTGGCCGCGTTGGGTCTTTGTTGCTGCACGCGGGCTTTCTGTAGTCGCGGTGAGCGGGGGCCACTCTTCATTGCAGTGCGCAGGCTTCTCATTGCTGTGGCTTCTCTCGTTGCGGAGCACAGGCTCTAAGCACGCAGGCTCAGTAGTTGTGGCTCGTGGGCTCTAGAGCGCAGGCTCAGTAGTTGTGGCGCACGGGCTTAGTTGCTCCGCGGCATGTGGGATCTTCCTAGACCAGGGCTCGAACCCATGTCCCCTGCATAGGCAGGTGGATTCTTAACCACTGCACCACCAGGGAAGCCCTAGAGTGTTTTTAAAACGTCAAAGGAACAAGGCAGCACAAAGAACTTAGTATTTAATTTAGTGGAGGATGAAAAAAAATTGATAGTTAATCTAAGAAAGAAGTGGAAAATTTTATTTGAGCCGACCTGAGGATTATAACCCAGGAAGCAGTCTTTCAGAAAGTCTGAGGATTGTTCCTCCTGTTAGAGGTCAAAGCACAGTTGTGTAAGTTTTGGGGATGAAGGGTTATATGTCAAATATGTATATTTGTTACTGAACTCACTGCTCAAAAGCCAGTACTGGAGAGACCACTGATGGTTGGAAAGGAAAGGTTGCTTTATTCAGGAGGCCAGCAACCCGGGGAGAAGGTGGGGTCATGTTAAAAAAAAAAATAATCCAAAGATTCTCCTCAACCATGAAATTAAAGGGAGAATCACTGGGGGAGGGGGTCAGAGTCTTCCTCACCTCCCACTGTGTACAGACTTTCTTCTGATTGGTTGGTAGTGAGTAAAGGGCGGGGCTCCAGGAATCTTGAGCTCAGCCTGAAGTTGCCATCCTCCACTGAGTTGGGGCCTTAGTTCCCGTAGAAGAACTCAAGGTATTGTGATGTACATTCCTTGAGGGGGAACCAGGACCCTGCCCCAAGGCTGCATTACTGTTTCTTGACCGCTCCTCCCTTTTCTCCGAATACCCTCCCTTCCCTGATTAGCAACTGTTTGACTCTGCCCCTTGGAACTCTGGGAAAGTCAAGGAGGCTGAATGAAGCCTGTTTCCTACAAAGGAGAAACGGGGAGGGGCATGGAAAGGACTTGTACCCCACAGGGTCCTGCTCCGTTTCCTGTTGACAGTTTACACAATCCAGATCTGAACATACTAAGACCATACAAACACGGTGGGTCGTCGTGACCCCAGACAAGATTCAGAAGGAAGGTTCTCTCCTAAGGAGCTCTGGTTAATTCAGATGCACAAGCACTCAAGGGGAGGCAGGAGGCCCAGCTGGGCAGAGAAAAGTTTTATGTTTAAGTTTTCCTTGAAATTTACAAATAAAATTTACAAATTAAATTTATAAATAAATTCATAAATTAAATTTGTAAATAAATTCGTAAGTAAAATTCCTTGAACTATGACTTTTATTTCATCAAGGTGATGTAGGGAGCAATAGGAATTTATTGTCAGTGTAACAACCATTAAGGGGAATACAGTGTAAAGAACTCTGAGGAATTTATGGCATTCCTCAGTGGGTAAAATTACACCGACTTTGATAAATTTATCTTTTGTTCCCACATTAGTGGTTTGTCTGAGTCGGGGCACAGGGAGTCCCTATGGGGACGGTAGTGACAGCCGTGCGGGGCCTCACATGCTGGGCTTTTACTTGGTTTTCTGGCAAGCGTGTTGGTGGAGGCAGTTTGGAGCTGAGAGTTTAGCTCCGCAGCAGGCCCAGGGTTGGAGAGAAGCCCAGCCTGGAGAGGCGACCCTGAGCCAGCCCGGTGCGGGCTGCAGACCAGCTCGGAAAGGCCAGACGGCAGAGCTGTAGGCCTTTCGGTTCCTCCTCGTGGGGCTGAAGCTGCCAGTCCGTGAGCAAACGAGGGGCAGGCCTGCGTCCCAGCAAACTTAGTGTGTTAGCACTAGCTTTGGAGTCCATAAAATTGTCACACGTCACAAAGTATCGTTTGGTTTTCTTTTTCAACCATTTAAAAATGTAAAAATCATCATTCTGTCTCAGGCCTTATGGGAACTGGACTGTAGTTTACTGACCTCTACACTTTTCAGTTCTGTTATTGTTTCATCTTTTATTTTGTAGACCTAGTTCCAACACAGCTGTAACCAAGAGAAAACTCTTATGATTCCTAATTGAAAAGTTCTTTGTCCTACTTCTTGGGGTATTTGTATTAATAGGCCTTATTTTTTAGGTGTATCATTAAAGATCTTGGCCACTTTTAAAGTCCTTTCAGGCATCAGGGAGAACGTGGGGAAATTATAAGCAGGGTTTTCTTTTTCCTTTTCTTTTTAGGCCAGATTAAAGGCTTTCCTATTTTCCTACTACTTTGCTTAATTAAGATCTAATACTCTAAAATATTACTGGTGGCCAATTAGATTGGCCTGTAAGATTTTTCAACCAAACCAAACCAAACAAAAGAAAAAACACCAAACCGAAACAATTACTATTAGTATCCTTGTTACAGAACAAGCAAGTGTACTGAATTCTTGTGTGTCTTAAGACTTGAGTACACACAAATCTTTCCTCATACAGTGGCTTTGTTTTTATAACCCACATATGTGTAAGTCGAGTTCACTTTAATATGCAGAACTGGTTGTACTTGTGACAGGAAAGTGGGATTTCAGGATATCTTGTGCCTCTGTTCAGATTGTTGCTGGCAAAAGCCTCCAGGAGAGCTGGGCCGGAGTGCTGTCTGGTCACCCTCCTAGGTGGGGCACCACTTCGTTTTAGGTTTTGTGACTAATGTAAGGCCACCTGCTCCCCTTTCTTAAATCATGGGATTTTCAAATGTGCCATTCCTGCACCGGAGACCAAGTTAAGAGGCTCGAATCCAAACCTTACTTCTGTGAATATTTTGGTCAGGAAGATGAGTTCTGAGTGTCACAATCTTTTCAGCCAGGAAAGAATGATCACTGCTTCTTTCAGTAAGAGAAGCATCAGCCCGCAGGCTGAAATGACTGTCGGCTCACGTCGACGGCTACACTGGGTGTTGGCTGTGGTCCTGAGAGGTTCAGGACCCCAAGATGAAGTGTCCCTGACCATGTCTTAGGCACGAGGCTTAAGGAGAGCCAACTTCATCCTTTTGTCAAGAAGCATAAACAGTGTGTCTTCCCGATTGGGTTGAATTGACTGGTGTGCCATTGTTGCGCTCAAGGAGAATCCTTTTTTTTTTTTTTTTTTTGTGGTAGCGGCATGTGGGATCCTCCCGGACCGGGGCACGAACCCGTGTCCCCTGCATCGGCAGGCGGACTCTCAACCACTGCGCCACCAGGGAAGTCCCTTTTTTAAAAAAAAAAATTTATTTATTTAGGCTGCGTCGGGTCTTAGTTGCGGCACGTGGGATCTAGTTCCCTGACCGGGGATCGAACCCGGGCCCCCTGCGTTGGGAGCACAGAGTTTTACCCACTGGACCACCCTAGGAAAGTCCCAAGGAACATCCTTTTGTGGCCGCTGTTCTGTGGTCCTTGTTGTCACACAGGTGAGGACAGAGCTGTGCCTTCCTCTCGGCGCCCCTCGGTGTTTGATCTCCAAACACCAGCCAGGATGGGCACAGAAATAAAGCGATTCTTGTCTCCAGAGCCTAGAACATATTGAGCACTAGCTCAAGAGTTGTTTTAACTGAGTCATAGGAACGTTTTCTAGAGTCTGTGGCTGTGTTTTTCATAGACTTTTCTGCCATCTGTCCCGCCCTTGCAGTTTGGCTCACTTACCATATTCAATTCTTCTGAACATCCTATAGTAGAAAATAAAATGTTGAAACTCTTTACTCCTGCATGAAAATTCTATGAGTTTTAGACCTATTAAACACAAATCTTAAGTGGGTGGAAATGGTACATCTCGATTCTAAACTTGCAGAAATGAACTTGAACTGGGTCAAGTTGATTTTTGAAGTATTAAAACATTAGAAGATAAAAGAAATTATCACAACTCATATCATGCCAAGAGTACTTAGTAAATTTAAAAAAAAATAAGAATGCTGTCATCCATGACTAATCTTTTTCTAACAAGGTGGCAAAGTGAGTCACTTAAACCTCCACATATTTAAATCCCATAATAGAAAGGGAGCTTTTGACCTTGGAAAACCCATTAGCAGATGCTTCGCCGCTTAGCTTTTGGTCTCCATTGTATGCTCGATGCTTGGCATGTATTAGGGCTCAGGAATTTGAGAGGATGGATGTATGTTAAGAAGACAAACAAAAATCAAGTAAACAAAGTTGTAATGTGGACCCAGACATTGGGGTTCCTCAGGACTTGGGTCCAGTCTCCTTTCCACGTGGTGACGGGGCTGTTCTAGCCTCATGGGACCAGGGGCCCTGGCCCGGGCCATCATGACTGAATGACCACCCCAGGCAGGGCGGAGGACCAGCTGCCTGTCTGGCTGGAGCCCCGTCTGAAATCGCTGTCTTTGGGTGAACCCTTCTCAGTCTCTTTACTGCCACCTCTACCATGTGGCGATGGTCATTCTGAATTTGAGTCCAGTAGAAATGAATCTGCTTTCTACGTGGATATGGGTTTAATAGGACTGCAGAGGTGAGCTCTGAAGCTAGGCAGCTGCCCTGGGCCCCGTCTCCTAACTGAGACCCCTGGCCCAGTGACTGCGTCCCTGACTCGTTTTTAACTTGCTACCCAGGCCTCTGCACTTGCTTCAATATCTTTTTTTTTTTTTTTTTTTTTTAAAGAAGATGTTGTGGGTAGGAGTTTATTAATTTATTTATTTTTGCTGTGTTGGGTCTTCGTTTCTGTGCGAGGGCTTTCTCTAGTTGCGGCGAGCGGGGGCCACTCTTCATCAGTGCGCGGGTTTCTCACTCTCGCGGCCTCTCATAGCGGAGCACAGGCTCCAGACGCGCAGGCTCAGTAGTTGTGGCTCACGGACCCAGTTGCTCCGCGGCATGTGGGATCTTCCCGGACCGGGGCTCGAACCCGTGTCCCCTGCATCGGCAGGCGGATTCTCAACCACTGCGCCACCAGGGAAGCCCTGCTTCGATGTCCTGAACCCAGTTTTGATCTGGATCCTCTGCACCGGTCTGTCCCGGATTGAAACTAACTTCCCGCTGTCCACATAGCTTTGGCCGGAATAACTGAGGGTAATAGATCACAGAATGGCCACAGATGGCTCCCATCTGCGTCGGCTACAGTTACCGAAAAAGGTATACCATCTAGTGGCTGGAGCTGTAAGAAACACGCACAGGACACTCATGGGAACATTTTTTCAAGTGTATTGAAGGCCAGTAAAGAAGACGTAAGTCAGTGGGCAGGAGCCTGTCTGCAGGGGTTTAACCAGATCGGTGCAGACCAGCAGCTGACCAGACCTGCCTGGGCTGCGAAGTTCAGAAGCGACCTGAGTGCCAGCGCCAGAAGTTGACACCAGTGGGCCGTCAGTTCAGCGGGTTGTCGATCCTGACGTTGTCTGTGTGTTCACGGGTCTTGCTGGCCCTTGGCTGTCACTAGGACAGTTCAAATAACTGCTTCATGTTGGTTATTTACCCCTCTTCCCAACCAGAAATGGCTTTTGCTTTCTCTGATCTGTAAAAGTTACATGTGCTAATTGTACCTTTAAAACTGGGGAGAAATCGGAGTACTTTGGCTATCTCTGCGTGGCAGGGTTAGGAGTGACTGCTGCTGGGTTTGGGGGACTCACGCCGACCTCCCCATCCTGCGGGGCCCCGGTGGGAGGACACACGTGTTCCCAGGGAGGGGAAGGCCGGGAAGGCTCACACGGACTTAAGTCAGCGTGTGGACTCAGAACCTGAATCCTGGTCCTTTCTCCCTGTGAGGTTTCCTGCAACGACACATGGGAAAGCAGGGGACGCTTTTGTTAACCGGGCTTCGGCCTGATACTCCAGTGAAAACGTTGGTGGAATTGACCGACTGAGGCCGAAGCGGGCCCTCTGCTCCCCGGGGTGTCTCCCGCCCAAGGGAGGAGACCTCTGAGTGCCTGAGAGGGGCGACAGCGGGGCCCTGCGTCCCAGCAGGCAGATCCTCAGGCCTCTGTGGCACAGATGGAGGGACTTTTCTTCCTACCACGTACTGAACTTCATCTGCTTCCTGAGAGGTTTTCAGATGGAGGCGTCCAGGGGGCTGGGCCTGTAACCCGTGTGAGTAAAGGGTGGGGAGAGAATGGAGTGCGGGAGGTGCAGGCCTTGGCGGATGGGGGACCAGCTTTGGTGGAAGGGGTTCCAGATTTTAAAGGCCCTGTGCGGTCAAACAGAAGAAGTCTGGGGCTCCTATTTTTAATAAGAAGTTTGGTATTTTCCCACTTCAAAGACACTGAAAATGATAAAAATGAGATGAATGAATGAAAAGAAAGTGCCCGCCCAACATCCCACCGCGGGAGCGGAGGACACTGCGGGACGTTGTCCCGACGTAACTGGGGCCTTCATGGAGCATCAGCTTGATGCAGTTGACCATCCCCGGGCCCTGGGGCGCGTCTGGCCTGGCCTCTCGTTTCCCAGCTGGCCTCTGCCCTGTGGCTCTGTGATTTAGGACTTTTGTTGGCGGAGGCCAAGTAGACTTGCGTTCATGAGCTTGGTCCTGCCTGGCTCTGCCCTCCCCCGCGCTTCCTCTCCATCTCCAGCTGCCTCAGTGCCTCAGACCTCGGGGAAGAGGGGGGAAGTAGAAAAACCTACCCCAGATCCCCTTGGGACTTCATACCAGGCTGACAGTGAGGCTCCTTGTGGAGTTGGCCTCAGACAGGAAGCAGGCAGCGAGGACGGGGCTACAGGTGGGGTGCAGAGCATAGGGAGGTCAGGACACCAGGAATCCTCTGAAACAGCTCAATGCCTAGGTTGTTATATTTTAAACAATTTTATTAAGGAAATGCATGCATAAAGACAACTATTGCTAGAGTTTATAACCCAAACCCACAGTCTCCTGTCCCCTGTCCCTACACGTGGGCTTAGGATCTGACCTGGGAACACAACCTGCTGTTTGGGAAATATTTGTGTTTTATTTCCTTGATAAGTTCTTATCTTTTAAAATTAATAAATGTCTGTTTTAAATAAAATCTCAAAAACAGAAATATACAAAAAGGTCACCCATTTTGTACCCTATACTGATCATTGTTAACATCTCCTTTTCTCCTAACTTTGCTGAAGTGCGGAGCCTTGAGCCCTGGTGCTGGGCTGACCTCTAGAGGTCAGGCTGGGGCACTGCAGCCTCTCAGCGGGCGCTCTAGTGGAGCCGCGTTCTTGGCCTCCGAGTAGTGAGTATGAAGCTGAGAAGCCAGCTGAGAGTCGTACCTTTTCCAGGTATTTATGTTCGTCCCCTGCAAAGCTCGAGGCAGAAGTTCTTCCAGAACACTCAGTGAAGAATATTGGAACCAGTGGAACTAGCTTTTTCGGTTCGTTTGTTTTAGCTGATATACCACAGCTCTTCCAAATCATTTATATGACAAAACTCTCACAGATTCTGTCTCCTCTGAAAAAATTGAAGCCCGAGTCCCCGGCATGGTGATGGCCTGCGAGGGCTTCTTCGCGAAGCCGTCCCAGAAGCAGGAGAGGCTGAGTCCACCTGGTGCGTCGTGGACTTGTTCTCTTTGCCTGAAGCTTCTTTTTGGTAAAATAATAAAGAAAACTGTATTTCAGCACGTCTTTCCGTTTTTTCACAATAACAGTAGCAAGAAAGTTTCTCTTCCTCAATTTGTAGCTAAAGCAAAATACAAAGCGCACAGCTTTAAGAAAAAAAACAGAACAAGGGAGCTGGCTGACCCACGTGGGCCCTGGTGCCTCAGGAGCACCGGCCTCCCCGGGACAGGGCAGGACAGGACAGGGCAGAACAGGACAAGGCAGGACAGGGCAGGACAGGACAGGACAGGACAGGACAGGACAAGGCAGGATAGGGCAGGACAGGACAGGACAGGACAAGGCAGGACAGGGCAGGACAGGGCAGGACAAGGCAGGGCAGGACAGGACAAGGCAGGACAGGGCAGGACAGGACAGGACAGGACAAGGCAGGACAGGACAGGACAGGACAGGACAAGGCAGGACAGGGCAGGACAAGGCAGGGCAGGACAGGACAGGAAGGACAGGGCAGGACAGGGCAGGACAGGACAAGGCAGGACAGGACAGGACAGGACAGGGCAGGACAGGACAGGACAAGGCAGGACAGGGCAGGACAGGGCAGGACAAGGCAGGGCAGGACAGGGCAGGACAGGACAGGACAGGACAGGACAGGACAAGGCAGGATAGGGCAGGACAGGACAGGACAGGACAAGGCAGGACAGGACAGGACAGGACAAGGCAGGACAGGGCAGGACAGGGCAGGACAAGGCAGGGCAGGACAGGGCAGGACAGGACAAGGCAGGATAGGGCAGGACAGGACAGGACAAGGCAGGGCAGGACGAGCAGGGCTGCCCGTGGCTTACCTCGGCTCAGGGATGCCCTGCAGACACCGGCCCAGGGCCATTCCTCCTGTCCAGGCCTCACTCACATGATGCCCGGCCTTCCCGTGGCCTCCTGTTCCCGCAGCGCCCGGTCCAGTGACCCGAGACCCAGACCCTCCAGGTAACTGGCCACGCTCAAGCCATCGCCCCATCCCAGGGCCTCCCCGACCCCTGGCTGACACCCTGCGCCCAGGAGCGCCAACCCGACTTGTTCCCTCCAAAGGACTCCGACGGCTTAAAGATAAAACCTGCGGCCTGAAACCATGTGAAAGTGGCTGAGTCACTGGCAGAGAAATCCAGAGAATGTTCTGGAAAGCCTGTGCATGTTTGTGCGTGTGCTTACCTTGTGTATTTAGCGTGTCGTGAGTTACAGCCATGCGGCCCTGGTCCACGTTGCGAGGCGCCTCCTTGTGCCCCCTTCTCCCCAGGGGCCCACTGAGGCTGAACAACCACTGGTTTCTGGTTTTACCCACCATGGGCCTTGTTTCACCCTTTAAAAATTAAAAAAAAAAAAGTTTAATTGTAAAATACATATAACATAAGATTTATTATCGTAATAATTTTGAGGTCCAGCTCAGTGATATTAAGCACCTTCACAGTGTTGTACAACCATGTGTCTCCATCACTCTTGTCATGGTCATCTTGCAAAACTGAGACTCTGTCCCCATTAGACAGCAACCTACTCCAGCCCCCGGCAGCCCCCACTCTCTCCCTGTCTCTGTGAAGCTGGTTATTCTAGGGACCTCACACAAGTGGAATCATACAGTACTTGTCGTTTTGTGGCTGGCTTGTTGCACTGAGCATAATGTCCTCGAGGTTCATCCACGGTGTTGTAACCGAAAGTGGGGTCCGGCTGCTCGCCACTCAAAAACCAATAAAGAGGCCAGGCTGGTGGAAAGGAAGCTTTGCTTTATTTTGCAGGCCGGCAGCCGGGGTTGGGGGTGGGGTGGGAGACGGACGCCTGTCCAAAGGCCGACTCCCCCCGCTGACAGCCAGGGGCCAAGAGGTTTTACAGACAGCTTTTGTTTTACCGGCAGAAACAGCACAGGCAGCTCGGACAGTCACCATGAAACTGGTCATCTGTGGTCTGACCAACGTCATCTTGATTGTTTTAGGTACAGTTAACCTTCAGTTCCACATTCGGTTTCCATCTCTTTGAGGCCAGTTCTCGGAATTGTGGCAGCTTCTGTCGTGGCTCCAGTCTGGTCATCGTGGAGTTAACTTCTCCCACCTGGTGAGGGTTTCAGTATCTACAAGACAGCTCACAGGATACGGCTCAGAGTATTATCTCTATCCCTTAAGGGGGAACTAAAGGTCCTTGACTATGCTTGATGACTAAACTATTATTTTTTGGTCTCCTTTGACTGTTTTCCTTTGTTTCTGCATTTTCTCACTTCTCTGATTCAACTTATTCTTTGGCTAAAGTTCTTCCACAGACAAAAGGCAGGCTGAGGACATGGGGGGGCAGGGACCATAGTGTCCTGCTGCGTTTCAGTGTAGCCTGTGTCAGGATTTCCTTCCCTCTTGAGGCTGAATAACATTCCATTGTGTGGTCCTGTATCCATTCATCCGTCTGTGGACATTGGGTTGTTTCCCTCTTTAGGCCACTGAACGATGCTGGTATGGACACGGGGGTACAAATATGTGTTTGAGTCCCAGCTTTTAGCTTTCGGGGGTATACACCCAAAAGTGGAGTCGCCGGTTCATGATAGTCCGATTTTTAACTTTGTGAGAAACCACCCAACATTTGCCCCCTGGCTGCAGCTTTTACATTCCAGCCAGCAGTGCACGGGGTTGTTTCCCCACATCCCCGCCAGCCCAGCGCTTGGTTTCTTCTCTCTTCTGTTCACCGTCGCCATCCTAATGGGTGTCCCGTGGTTTTGATTTGCACTTCCCTGCTGATGAGTAACGCAGACCTCTGTTTGATTTTGAATTGTTTCCGAATACTCACGGCTCACTCTGCACTGCTTTCCAGAAAAGAGATGAAGTTGCTGGAACACTCGGGCTCCCTGAAAGGCTCGCTGGGCGCCAAGGAGCAGCTGTCACTCATCAGCAGTTGTTCCGACATCCGGGAGGCGGTAGAGGGCGCCCTGCACGTCCAGGTGAGTGGGGACACCTGCCCGCCGGGGCTGGGCATCGTGTGCCTGCAGGTCAGGATGCCGTTCACGTGAGAGGAAACACTGTCTTTAACCGTCTGGTACATGGGCTCTCGTCAAACCCCTGGGAGAGTGTTACCTTTCAGGGGTGTTAGAATGTTGAGCAAAAATACACTTTCTGGACAGCTAACACTGTTATTTTGTTTTTATTCTAACTGAATGAGAGATTACGTTCTTGTTCTCATATGCAATTGTGTAAAAGCTTAAAGAAATCACCCAAAAGAAACCCTTTCCTTTCTTGTGGCATTTGCATTTAGTTTTTCCAACAACGTCACTCGGCAAAAGCGGGCACCCTGGGGGCCCTGTTCCCACCGTCGAGGATGCTCCAGGCCGAGCAGGAGGGGGCCTCGGGGCCAGGAGAGCAGCTCGGTGCCCTCGCAGGGTCCAGCCCACCCGGGCCCACGAACAGCTCCCGCCCCACTAAGACCCCGGCGTCACCCCGGCTTCTGAAATGTGACACTTACTGCCCAGGGCTGACGCAGGCTTCGCTCCGGAGCCCCTCACTGTCTGTCCAGTCAGTGCTGATGTTTCGTCTGCTCTGTGATGATGGTTGAGCTGAGAATTTGGGAGCACACCCGGGGCCTGAGCGTGTTTCCTGGTCCGGAGACCTAGGGCCCGACGCTCCTCCAGTTCACACAGCAAAGCTCCCCATCTCCTCCTGGTCTTTCCACCCGGATCTCGTGACACCGAGGGCTCTGAGGGGCCCTGGCGTTACTGCTTAGCCTTCCTGACGTGGCCCTGAGCGCCCAGGGGTCCTCCCGGCAGCACGGTCCCCGCAGAGGAGGGTCTTCACGTGGTTAGCTTGATTTTAAGGGAAGTGTCTTCTCTTCTGCGACCCTGCTGGAGGAGGGCGATGTAGGTCGTGCTGATTGTGGTGCCAGCAGAGACGCCCTGCAGGGGCGAGGGGACAGGGGACCGAGGGGTCCAGAACAGACCTCGAGCCGCCCACCCTGCACTGAGCAGCTGAGGGCCTTTCTCCGGCTTCCTGACCCGACCCCTCGTCCTGGTCCGGCGAGGGCGGGACACCCATGCCTGGGTCGTTGTGGCCACATCAGGTGACCCTAATACAAGGCCAGGCTCCGTTGCCTCCAATGAGAACATCAATAAATTCCTTTTTGGGGTCAGTTTGATATATAATATTTACGCGACGGAAATGAAAGTTTAAAATGACGCGTATGATGTGACCTGACATGTGAACATGTGACCACATGTTTCACAGAACACTCGTTCAGACTTTTAACGGTGCCTGACTTGGCGTCTGTCTTCACTAAGTGACTTGAGCCTACTTTCTTTTTTTTTTTTAATTAATTTATTTTATTTTTGGCTGCCTTGTGTCTTGGTTGCTGCTCGCGGGCTTTTCTCTAGTTGCGGCGAGAGGGGGCTCCTCTTCCTTGTGGTGCGCGGGCTTCTCGTTGCGGCGGCTTCTCTTGTTGCGGAGCACGGGCTCTAGGCGCGCGGGCTTCAGTAGTTGTGGCTCACGGGTTCAGTAGTTGTGGCTCGCGGGCTCTAGAGCGCAGGCTCAGTAGTTGTGGCGCATGGGCTTAGTTGCTCTGCGGAATGTGGGATCTTCCCGGACCAGGGATCGAACCCGTGTCTCCTGCATTGGCAGGCGGATTCTCAACCACTGCGCCACCAGGGAAACCCTCAACTAAGGCATCTTAATTTCACCTTATGTTTTCCAAACAAATGAGAAAATGAATCCCCCCAATCAAAACCTGCCTGATGTGATACCATGTGTTTGTTAAGTTATATCAGGTTTCTAACAATCTGGGGATGTTAAAAATTTATTTTAAAGAATAAAGAAAGTTTGGGAGAATCCTACTCAGGTCCATTATTCCAAAAATGTTTTAGTACTTTCCTGTATTTGTATTTCTTTCCATTTCTTCTGTTTATTTTCTCTCTTTCTCTAACATACTTAACATCATACTGTAAATAGAATTTTGCATCACGGTTTTTATTTAGGACTTTACAACCTTTCTTGCCTTTCTGTCTCTATCAGATAGAAGTATAATTTTTGGACTTAAAAAAAAACTGTTATGTTTATCATGTGATATCTAACCTGAGAGAACCTTCCATCTAAAAATGACCTTGAAACTGAAGGGCCAAGGCCACGGCTGCATCCACTCTCCGCCAGCCTCATGGCACCTCCCCGTCTTAATGCCCAGAGACTTCCTGCTAGCCACCCCTTCTTAGCAATTCTTTATGGCTCCCTTTTTCCCAATTATAAAAGGAAAAATTCTCATTGTAGAAAAATTAATCCAGGCTACTTGGAGACTTTTTTTTAATAAAAAGAAAATGATCATTACTTTAGTGAATTGTCCAAAGTCAGGAGGCAGAGCATGTGAATTAATACAAACAGTGCTTCCACCACAAACCATCCAGTTGTGGGACTTACTGAGTCCCGAGGGTCACAGCCCCAGAAATGTGAGCGTAGTACTTTGTGGTCAGTTTGTCTTCTACCCAGCCCCCAGCGGGCGGGAGCCTGGGTCAGAAGGTTTCCTAACACTCTGCTGAAATGTGGGAGCGTGCAAGAATGGAACCTGAATTTCTAGAACTTAGTGCAACTTTGAAATCAAATCTTGCCTGGCAAGAGAATCTACTGTGCTGGAAAAATAAGTTTATTCTGAAAAGCCCATCTAATGCATTGGCTGTTACAGAGCATTAAGGCTCACTAGCTGTGGTACAGAGGCTTCATCTTACCTCTGGAATTTCAGACCTGAGATCAAGGTAGCTGGTAGGAGCCCTGGGAATGGTCATGGAATTATGTATGAGCTTTAAGTGGACTTACCTTACACAAGCAGGACAGCAGCTGAGATCGAGAAGTAAAAATGATATTTATCCATGTAGATGTGAGAGTTTGCATCTAAACCTTACCTGTAAAATTTAGAAAATGCTAGTCTTTTTTTTTTGGCCGTGTTTGGTCTTTGTTGCTGTGCGCGTGTCTCCTGCATTGACAGGCAGATTCTTTTTTTTTTTTTTTTTTTTTTTTTTTTGCGGTACGCGGGCCTCTCACTGTTGTGGCCTCTCCCGCTGCGGAGCACAGGCTCCGGACGCGCAGGCTCAGCGGCCGTGGCTCACGGGCCCAGCCGCTCCGCGGCACGTGGGATCCTCCCGGACCGGGGCGCGAACCCGCGTCCCCTGCATCGGCAGGCGGACTCTCGACCACTGCGCCACCAGGGAAGCCCTGGCAGGCGGATTCTTGACCACTGTGCCACCAGGGAAGTCCATGCTAGTCATTTTGCTAAGGACTTGGAGACTGTCAGTAATTACAGCATGCAGTGTTCATGAGAAATACTACAGTTTAAATTTGTACATTTTCTTAAAGAATGCAAGCTCGTTGGGCTTTTGGTCTTGGTCCTCCTTTGGGTGGGTCGTGGTCCGAGTGGGAGGGTTGTGTTCAAGTAGGGCGGGAGCACGTGGGGCGACCAGCGCTGAGAGTGCACAGGAGTGCACACTGAAACTCGAATTTCATTTTTCCTGTTCGTGTGTGTGTGTGTTTTAATTTGTAAAATCACGCTATAATTTACATACAGTAAACTCTGGCAGTTTTAGTGTCCAGTCCTTTGTGTTCTGAGAAATGCGTGAAGTCAGGTCACCCCCCCCACGCCAGCTTTAGAGCATGCCTGTCACCCCACAAAGTCCCCTCCTTCTGCTTTGCCATCAGCCTCCCCTCCCCACCCCCAGGCCCGCAGCCACTGCTCTGGTTCTGTCCCTAGAGTTCTGCCTATTCCATAATGTGGTGTAAGGTGGAATCACCAGAGCTTGCACGTGCCTTGTTAGATTCATACATAAATAGGTCATGAATTAGGTGCTATTGTAAAAGGTACCTTCGACAATTTTCAACTTCTAATTGCTCGCTGCTAGCAGATAGTAATATCGTTAAAAGTGTGCTGTTTCATTTATTTAAATTTGGGGGGATTTTCCATATATCTTTGTTATTGGTTTCTAGTTTAAGTCCATTATAGTCCCAAAACATACTTTATGTGATTTCAATTCTTTTAATTTGTTGAGGCATATTTTATAACCCAAGATATAGTCTATTTTGGTGAATATTCCGTGTGCAGTTGAGAAAAACGTGTATTCTGCTGTTGTTGAGAGGAGTGAACTGTAAATATCAACTAGGTCATGTTGGTTGATAGTGTTATTCGGGTCTTTGTTTTTTTTTTTTTGGCTGGGTTGGGTCTTCATTGCTGCGCGCGGGCTTTCTCTAGTTGTGGCGAGCGGGGGCTACTCTTTCTTGGGGTGCGTGGGCTTCTCATTGTGGTGGCTTCTCTTGTTGTGGAGCATGGGCTGTAGGCGTGCGGGCTTCAGTAGTTGTGGCACGTGGTCTCAGTAGTTGTGGCTCACAGGCCCTAGAGTGCAGGTTCAGTAGTTGTGGCGCACGGGCTTAGTTGCTCCGTGGTATGTGGGATCTTCCCACACCAGGGCTCGAACCTGTGTCCCCTGCACTGGCAGGCGGATTCTTAACCACTGCACCACCAGGGCGGTCCAGGGTCTTTTCTATCCTAACGGATTTTCTGTCTACTTATTCTATCCAACATTGAGAGAAAAGTGTTGACGTCCATAATTATGGATTCATTTCTCAATTAGTTCAAACTAGGCATATAGTTGGGCCTTGAGCTTTTATCCTACAGACTCTGTCTTTATTTATTTTTTGAAAAATTTTTGTTTGGCCACACAGCATGTGGGATCTTAGTTCCCTGACCAGGGATGGAACCTGCGCCCCTTACAGTGGGAGAGCAGAGTCTTAACCACTGGACTGCCAGGGAAGTCCCAAGACTCTTAATTAGCATGTTTTGGTCCATTAAATTTAATGTAATTATTGATATGGTGGATTAAAATCTACTGTGTTGCTTGTTGTTTTCCATTTTTTTTTTTGTTCTTCTCCTCACCCTTATTTCTGGCTGGCTTTTAGATTGAATATGTTTTAGCATTTCATTTTATTTCCATGATTGTTCATTATTTATACCTCTTAAAATTTTTTTTTTTGGTGATTACCATAGGATTTATGAAATTCCTTTTTAACTAGTCATGGTCTACCTTCATGTGTCGTGTAAGAACCTTACAGCATACTCCCAGCTCCTCCCTCTTTTGTGTTGTTGTCATAGATTTTCCTTTTACACATCCTGTAGCAGTGAATACAGCTGCTGCTTTTTCTTCATACAGTCAACTAACATTTAGAGCGATTAAAATTAAATTTTATATTTACCTGCATTTTCACTCTTCCAGCACTCTTCATTTTTTGTGTAAGCCCCAATTTCTCCTGGATCTGTGGTTTTATGTTCGTTTTGGAAATGCCTTGGCCAGTATCTCTTCAAGTTTTTTATTGGTACCCATTCTCTCTTCTGCGATTTCAATTACATGTATATTAGAGTAGTTCATGATGTTCCAGAGCTTTTGGATTCTCTGTTCTGTTTTGTTTTGGTTCTTTTTCTCCCAGCTTTTTTTCTCTTTGTGTTTTTGTTTGGGTAATTTCTACTGACCCATCTTTCATTTCATTGAGTAGTTCTTCATCTCTGTAGAGTCTACTAATGAGACCGTATTAATTACCTATTGCTATATAACAGATTACCCCAAACAGTAATTTAAAACAATAATAAACATATATAATCTTGGGAGTGCCTTGGCTGAGTGGCTCTGGCTTTGGGTCTCTTGATGTTTCAGTTAAGGTATTGGCCAGGGTAGATATTGGCTATTGTCTGGGACCTGGTGCGACTGGGGGGTTCATTTTCAGGATGGATCATTGACATGGCTGCCAAGTTGATTGATAGGAAGCTGTGGTTCCTCCCCACGTGGACCTCTCCGTGGGTCTACCTGAATGTCCTCGTGACATGGTAGCTGGCTGCCCCCAGACGAGTGATGTCAGAGAGCACATGCTGAAAGCTGGCCTCCAAAGTCACATGCTGCCATTTTACACAGGTCAGGCCTATGCAGTGCGGGTGGGACCCACACAAGGGCACGCACACCAGGAGGCAGGGGCTCGTAATAGTTTCCGTCTCTCTGCTGAAAGTGCCTATCTGTTCACTTTGCCACTAGAGTATTTAACATGCTGAGCCATAGTTATTTTAGTTCTCTGCTAGTTCTAACGTGTGGATTATCTCTGAGTCTAATTCTGTTGACTGCTTTGTCTCTTGACAAGAGGTGGTTTCCCTCGCTTTTTTGTGTCCCTCGTAAGTTTTCACTGAATGCTGTCATTCAGGGTATAGAGTAGCAGAGCCTGGGCTAAGCAGTGTTTACGCCTGCTCGTGGGCATGCCTTTTCCTGCTAAACTGTGGGTGTGGGGATTGAGTCCACCTGGTCAGGACTCAGCTGCAGTTGTACTGTTCGTGGTCACCTTCAGTGCATCACCCGCTTCACATTCCTCGAGCATCATCTCGTGTGTTTGGGGAGGCTGGGTAGCTGGAGAGGTTTCCTCAGTGCTCCTGTCCTGCTCTCAGCTTTTAGTTTTCTTTTGCCCCAGCCCCGTAGGGGGGGGGTGTCTCTCTCTCTCTTCATGCCCTTGCTCCTCCCCCAGAGGTGGAGTGCTGTCGTTTGTTAGGTCACCTTTGGTCTTAGGCCAGCTCTGTGCACGTTGACTGTGGGTGGAGCTTTCTCAGTGGTCCCGCATCTCATCTCCTCCCTGTGACAGCCAAATCCTACCTTGTGTTTTTGGTGAGTCTTACACAGAGTTTTCTGCCCCTTCCTCAGCAGAGTTTCTTGGCCATGGCACTGTTGGCATTTGGGCTGGATTGTTCTTTGTGGCAGGGGCCGCCCTGTGCATTGCAGGATGTTGAGCCCCATCCCTGACCTCTGTCCACCAGATGACAGAAGTACCCCCTCCAGTTTTTTTTGTTTTTTAATTTATTTTGGCTGTGCCGGGTCTTCATTTTAGTGCACAGCCTTCTCTAGTTGCAGCGCATGGGCTTAGTTGTGGCGTGTGGGATCTAGTTCCCTGACCAGGGATCGAACCCGGGACCCCTGCATTGGGAGCGTGGAGTCTTAGCCACTGTCCCACCAGGGAAGTCCCCTCCTGCAGTTCTGACAGCCAGAAATGTCTCGTGCCGTTGTCACATAACCGGGTTGAGGACCCCTGTTCTGACGGCGTGGGATTCTTTGTGACCTGGTGAGGGTTTCCCTTCTGCTGCCCCCACCCCCCATGGCAGGGGGCCTTTAGAGTTTGCTCCCCCCCACACAGTGGCTTGACTGCTGTCTGGGAATCGGGCTGCTGGGCTTGGTGCCTGCCCGCAGCTGTGGCCGCCTCCCCTCCAGGCCTGCCCCGCGAGAGGAGTGGGTGTGAGCTGTGCTCTATCTGTACCTCCCGGTGGCCTAGGCCCTCCCGACAGCTCACACTCAGCAGTTTGTTGGGCTTTGGGTTGACTTCTCACCTGCTTTAGTGGTGCCTGCAGAGTCTTCCTCTGAGCTCTGCCCCAGGGGACCAAGCCTCCAGTCTCTCCTTGGAGAGGCCGGTCTTTCCTTGGATTTCAGGTTATTGGGTTGTTCTGTGATCTCAGCTAGGTCCAAGAAAAGTTATGATTTTGTAATTTATCTGGCTTTTCCTTGTTTTTAGGGTGGGAGTGAAGTTCTCCACTGATTTCACGTCCCCATAGGGTCTTTATTATCCTTAGTTTTATAAACTGGCACATAATGTTTATATTTAAAATAGGAATGACATTTCTTCAAACGTTTTTTGTTTGTCCTAAAAATTTCAGAAGTGATTCACACTTGTTGGGGGGAAAAAAAAGAAGCATAAAGTTGTATATGAGGGGGACTTCCCTGGTGGCGCAGTGGTTAAGAATCCACCTGCCAATGCAGGGGACACGGGTTCGAGCCCTGGTCTGGGAAGATCCCACATGCCGCGGAGCAACTAAGCCCGCGAGCCACAGCTACTGAGCCTGCGCTCTAGAGCCCGCGAGCCACAACTACTGAAGCCTGCACACCTAGAGCCCGTGCTCCGCAATAAGAGAAGCCACCGCAGTGAGAAGCCCATGCACCACAACGCAGCCAAAATTAAATAAATAAATTTATTTTTAAAAAAGATGTATATGAAGTAGAAAGTGAAATCCCTTTTTCCTTCACCTCCCAACCCCTGGGGGTGAGTGTTGTGAAGAGTTTGGAGTTTATTTATCCAGAGTTCTACAACTCTTGTAATCATATATTACAGACTTAACATTTTCATAATAGGAATCCTATCATGATATAATGTTTTATGACTTGATTTTTTTACTTAATAATACATTATGATTGTTTTTTTCCATGTCCTTATATACTGATTTACCTAGTCGTGTATTTTCTATAGGTTAGGAAATCATTCATTTGTACACTGTTCAATTATTAGCTAAATAACGTGTTTTCACAGTTGAACATTAACGTTTAGAAATAAAACAATTTAACACATTGAAATAATCTTTATAGTTTGAAGATTAAGAAGACAAAGTAAGGCACTGTACATGGTATTTTGTTGGCCCCTTAAAGTTTGTGTGCTAATAAAGTTTAATATACGGGTCGGCAAATTTTTTAAAAATAAAAGGCCAGCTAGTAAATGTTTTAGGCCTTGAGGCTGAATACAGCATCTTGCATATTTTACAGTCCTTCAAAAATGTGAAAGCCATTCTTGGCTGTGGGCCATGGACTGAGTTGGCCTGGGTTATAGTCTGCTGACCCTGCTCCAATATGTTGGAGTCGTTTTCTTTCCCCAATATTGAGGACTGGCTTCGGATAGGGAAAGACTTTCACCAGTCAGCCTGGCTAGAGGCTCTGGGGGCCTTTCTGCCCTTTGCTGGGGATGTATCTCTCTGTGATTCCCCTGTTAGCAGTTTGCCTCGTCCTCTCTTGCTCCCCCTGGTGTCCATTTGCGGCACTGCAGGGTCTCTGGCGCCTCAATGCGCTGTCCCTGAGCCCCCTTTGTTCTCAGCGCCCCCCAGGCATCCAAGGTGTGCCATCCCCGTCAGCGCTGAGAGTCAGGTAGACTGAAACCAGCCCCTCGCAGCCCACGAAAGCAGGCATGTGGGTGTGCAGTATCCACCCGAGGAGAAGCTGTAGGTTGGGCTTTTCCTTCTGGTCCTGAGCGTGAAGGCTTAGGGGAGGGGTCTCGTAGATGACACCCACTTCCACGCGCTTGTTCTTGGCTTTGCGCCCGCCTGGTCCTGCGACTTCCTAACTGGCTTCTGGAGTTCTCACAAAGGCTTTCTGGGCCGAGGTTGTTGCTACGATTTTGTCTCTGGGGCTTCCTATCCCACCATCTTGATGATGTCACTGTAAGAGTTGCACAACAGAAGAGCCAGATCTGGACATCGGGGCATCCCATGCCATGGCCCGAAGTGAGCTCGTCTGTACATGCCTGTCTTGTGCGCTTTCTCTGCGAGGCCCCTGCGCAGGTGGGATTCAGTCAATGGAAAGAAAACAGCGATCTTACTGCTGCTTCCAGTATTTTGCTTTTACAAATGAAGCTTGGTTGATTATCTCTGTGTATCATTCTTCTGTATTTTGAGTTACATTTCTAAGGGCAGGTTCATTAAAAAATGGAACCACGAGGTGTAGGCCCCTTTCTGGCCCTTGGTGGCTTGTTGCTGGCCTTGTGAATTCCCGGCCATAAGGAGCAGCTTATAAGAGCAGCTCACTAAGACAGTGGATTTCAGGCTCACCAGTATTGGGTACATTGATCTTTAAGATGCTTATTAAATTGATTAATGAAAACAGGCATTTCATTATCCAAATTTGTAACAAGAAACGTGTCACTGTCCCAACATTGACATTTTTAGTTTGGTTCCAAAATTACTGTGAAACTAAATGAGTGACCCCACTTCCCCCTAAAATTAAAAAAATAGAAGCTCAGATCTCTGTTTAAAAGAGCACTGCAGGACTCTTTTGGAAAGATGGGGGTGACGACATTATAACAAAAACTGGAGAGTTGACATAACGTTGACTGTATATAATAGAAATCTAGATAGAAATCTAGATATCTATAGGTATCTAAACCTTTCTTTATGTAGACAGAAACTTAACTATCCCTTATGCCTTAGAAGTTGTAGGTTGCTGAATTAATACTCAAAGTCAAAATAAGTATGTGTCTAATATAAACATATTTATTTCATGAAATCTGTTAGGTGGAGTATATGGATACCAACGAAGGAAATAATTTTCAATCTTATTGCTCAGTTAAAAACATGGTAAGTCCATTTGAAAGTAGCCATGGCATGCATATTTAACGCTTGGGAAATAGTAAACACTTTTGCAATTGTAATATTAGCCTCTCGTTATTTTCCCCAGAGCGTTTTCCCTTTTTGCTATTGGTGGTGGGTGATCATTGTAGACCAAGAGCCTTAGGTACCATACAGCACATCATGGGGTCCTGCCTTTCTCAGAGGTGTATTGTGAGGCATATGAGGGAATCTGGGAATTTAATATTACAGAACAGCCAGGAACCCCTGGGGCATAACTCCGTGCTGGTGAAAGTCCGGGCGCCCAGCGTCCCGCTGCGGGAGCCTTGGGGGCCCCGGGCTGGCGTTTGTCTCCCCCCGGCTCTCGGGCCCCTGCTGCTCCTGGTGCCACAGGCATCCAGGGCTCAGATCTGCTTACTCTGAGCCACCGCGGTGTTTATTTTCATCTGAAAGTCAATATTCAAAGGCTTGTTGCCCAGCGTATCTGTTTGAACAACTGGGGAAACAGTCAGAAGGCTTCTTTCAAGTTGGTGATGGTCACCTTTTAGGAGCTGGGTTGTGCTGTGTCAGACCCGGCCGCCCAGGGCAGAGTGGCCTGCCTGTCACTCAGAAGCCTGGTCACCAGCACGCACTAGCCGCACATTTGTGCGAGGGACCGAGCTCCTGTCGTTCCTGGCCGAGCTTCCCCTGACCCACGGTGTGTGTTGCGATCGGGCGGGGAGCCTGCGAGGGGCGGTGACTCAGCCAGGCCGAGA
This sequence comes from Physeter macrocephalus, assembly GCF_002837175.3. Taxonomy (NCBI): domain Eukaryota; kingdom Metazoa; phylum Chordata; class Mammalia; order Artiodactyla; family Physeteridae; genus Physeter; species Physeter macrocephalus. The sequence goes on along the minus strand of NC_041226.1, from coordinate 958,828 downwards.
CGGAGGCCTTCCTGGAGGAGGTGCTTTCACACCTGGAACCCGTTACGGCGTCCCTTCCTGCTGTTAATCCGTGTGTTACGGGGAGTGTCGGGCCCTTCGACACTTCCTTGCGTTGCTTCAGCTGAGCCACTGCCTCTCATCACGTGAGCTGCTGGTGGTGTGAGGGCTTGTCCCCTCCTGGAGAGGCCCCCGCTCTGAGCGGCCCCCACGTGCCAGTGTGGCTCTGGGGCCGGACCCGTGGCTGAGGAGCTGGGGAGACGGGGCAGAGCAGGGGTTCTGAGTTGACTGGACCCTGAGCCTTGGTGGCCTCTCCCGAGCCTTTGGGGTTGGAACAGGAAAATCCCAAAGGCGAGACATTGTCGAGCTGCCCGTCTCCCTGAGGCTGGGGAAGCTTGGGCAGGCTGGGGGGTGAGGTGAGAGGCAGGAGAAGGTTCCTCCAGAAGGTCCTTCTGGGCTGGGGTTTTGGCAGGGGGGGGGTTGGGGGGGAGGGGGAGTTTCCCGTGTCCCCTGTGGGCACAGCTGGTCTCAGCAGCCGGGGCCCCCCTGCACCTGAGGGGCAGGAGGCTGTGTTTCTTCCAAGTCATCCTCCTGTCCTCTTGTTCTTTCCTAAACTGACCCTTGGAATACTTGGTTTGGCTGTGGGAAGGTGTTACTAGTGACAGTCATTTATATGGGTTGAATTCCATGCAATAATTATGCATAAAGCCAGTTGTTAGGGAAAAAGTACAGGAAAGTATGAAACCCACATTGTCACTGCCTTACAACCCTGACTCTTTTCTGCCCCCAAATGGAGCGATTCTCAGCAGCTGTGGCTGAGGTCCAACTGCTGCTCTTTGTAGAATTCAGGGCCACATACCCACCACGCTTTTCCGTTTGTACTCTGATATATAGATATATTTTTTAAAATAAATTTTATTTATTTATGTTTGGCTGTGTTGGGTCTTCGTTGCGGCGCGCGGGCTTCTCACCGCGGTGGCTTCTCTTGTTGCGGAGCACGGGCTCTCGGCACGCGGGCTTCAGTAGTTCCAGTACAGTCAGCCCCTCCTCCGCGCCGGGGGCCGCCCAGCCATCCAGCCCGATCGTAAAGGAGGCACGTTTTCCTTACATTCATGTGAGTGGCTAGGGTGTGCGATTAAGCATTGACCTCCTTGTCCTGTATGGCAGGTGTACCATCAAACACGTGCGCGCGCACACACACACACACGGTCTTTTAAGCACACCACCTTATTTTCTCATCAGAAATACTGGCCAGTCTCTACGTGTGCAGGTCCTGAGTTCCACTTCCTGATCACTCGAGAGGTTGGATATTTGAGCTGCTCCCGCTTTCCCCTCTTCCTTGGGCTTCTGGTGAAGTACCTGTTGTACTCTTTGCCCATTTAAACAAAATACTTTAACTTTTCTTTACTGAGTTGTAGCAATTATTTAAAAACTTTAGGTACAAAATCCTTTATTTTGATATTTAATCACAGTTTCCAAGCTCTCTTGCTTGGTTTACACTGTCTTTTTATGAACATACTTTAAAAAAAATTTCAATGCAGTCAAGTTTACCAGTCTCTTATCCTTTATATCTTGTGCTTTCTAAGTCTTGTGTAAGAATTCTTGTCCGCTGTTTGCAGGTCGGGGCATCTAGAGGGCTGCCTGTAGGAAGTCACGTCCACGTCCCCGTGGTCGGTGTTCCGTAGGCGCTCCACAGGTCCCTGCCAGGCCTTCACTGAGCAGAGGGTCTTCAAATAAACTGCAGAGTAGGGACCCGTGTGGCCCCCGCCTTGGAATGACAAAGCCGCAGTGTGGTCACTGCCTCTGTTCTCTCCCCCTCTCGCTCCAGGGAGGAATCGGAGTCTTTGCTAAAATCCAGCGGTGATGCTTTCAGCTGTTGGCTTGTGACTTCTTTTCACGAGGGAGCAACGAAGCCAAACCTCCAGGTTACTCCCCGGGGGTCCTGGGAGCTTTTAATCGAAGTCCAGCCCTGGGAAGCCTTCGACATCCCTGTGTTTTGGTTTGTTGCTTAAATAGCTCTGTGTTCACTTCTCCAACATTCAGAGGTCCATGGAGGTCAGGTGACCCACCCAGGACTACACAGCAGGTCCGTGGAGTGGGTCCAGGTTTCTGTGATGCCCAGGTTAGTTTTTTGTTTAGTTCCAAACTATTTCCTGCTGTGAAACTGTGCTTATCTGGCCTTTAGGTTCCTTCTGGATATGTTTAGTGAAGAGGTGGGATTGAAAAATCTGATATCCCTTAAGCTGTGGATATTGTCCCGCCTTAAAATGTTCATAAACGACTGCTGGATAAATCAGTCTGCTCCTCAACATAAGCTATCTAAAAATAAGAGCAAATTAAATGTGGAATAAACATTCTAAATCTTTTTATTTTTGATTTTATTTAATTTTTTAAAAATTTATTTTATTTATTTATTTTTGGCTACTTTGGGTCTTTGTTGCTGCGCGTGGGCTTTCTCTAGTTGCGGCAAGTGGGGGCTTCAGTAGTTGTGGCACATGGGCTTCAGTAGTTGTGGCACATGGGCTCAGTAGTTGTGGCTCGTGGGCTCTAGAGCGCAGGCTCAGTAGTTGTGGCGCACGGGCTTAGTTGCTCCGCGGCATGTGGGATCTTCCCAGACCAGGGCTTGAACCCGTGTCCCCTGCATTGGCAGGAGAATTCTTAACCACTGCGCCACCAGGGAAGCCCTAAATCTTTTGACTGAAGGATTCCCGTCCAGGGACATCCTGTCAGAAGCATTGTGCAAGAGGCTTTGAAAACGATAGAGGTTTTCATTCAGGGTTGTGGTGAAAGTGACCCCCTGTGTGGGACGTTTTTGTCCTGAAGAAGGGTTTTTATATTCTTGAAAGCTGTAAGGTCTTTCCTAAGCATGAAATGGCATCTCACAAATCTACATTCTATTAAAACACTCTGTGAGGCAGACACAGCGAACAGAAGCAGATAGCAAATGGCAGGCTGGGAGAACATTTATAGAAGTAAAAACATGCTTTAGAAAGGGCTTATACACAAAGAACTGCTGCAAATCAAGGAAGACGTAAGAAACCCTGTGTTAAAAATGGTCAAATGTTATGAATTGCTGAGTCACACACAAAAATATATACAAAGGCAAAAAAAAAAAAAAGAGTATGAAGGTCTAAGCCTTTTTTCCCCATCAAATTGGAAAAATCAAAGACTGAGAAAGCAGCAGGGTGAGCGATTATCCACTCTGGGTGGATTTGGGGCATTAGCGGTGATTTCCTGCGTTTGCCTTGACAAATGACCGTAGGCTCGGAGACTTTCCGCAGCTGATTTGTTTTCTCGTAATTCTGGAGGTCAAGGTGCAGGCAGGGCTGCGCTCCCTTTGAGGACACCTCTCCCGTCTCCAGGTGGTGCTGCCCTTGGCGTGTGGCTGAGTCCCTCTGTCACCACGTGGCTTCTCCCCCTGTGTCCCCTGTGTCCCCGTGCCTGAGCCTCCCTCTCTGTCCATCGTAAGGGCACCAGTCACTGGATCTAGGGCCCACTCCACTCACCGTGACCACGTCTCCACTCGATTAGTTCGCAAAGGCCCTATTTCCAGATAAGGTCCCAACCACAGGGACCAGGTAAGGAGTGCAGCATATCTTTTGAGGGGCATGGGTCGACCACTGCACCCCGTTTCCTTTAACCCAGGATGCGCTATAATCATCCCTAGGGTCCCACCCCAGAGGGCTAGTCCCCGTTTTCACCAAAGTATCCACTCAAGGCTGTTTGTCACAGCGTTGGTTAGAGTAACAGAAAACTAAAAACAACCTTAATGTCTTTCAAAAGAAGAATGAACACCTCGGGATATTTATGTGATGTATTATACGGCTTTCAAGAGCGAGGTAGCCCGTCCATGCGTCCTGACCTAGAAGGATGCCTTAGGTCCAGAGAGCTGGGGAGAGATCTCTGTCTCTATCTCTGCCTACCTGGCCAGTTACTCTTTCCAAGGGCAGACCCACTGTGGCATGTGTGTATGTGACACATCTGTGTTATCTCTAAGCCCAGAGGAAACGATGGAAAAACCCCACCGCACACCGTTGGGAGTAGTTCTCTGAAAACGGACTGAGCGACGAAGGCATCTGTTTCCGAGGTGTGAGTGGCCCTTTCTCGAGACGTCCTTCCTATCAGTTGGGTTGCTTTACAGGATATGCTGAGAAGTGTTCTGTTTTTCTTTCTCTGCTCTGAAATATTGATGTGATGTGGGAATACGTGTTCTTGGAGGGGTAGTAGTTCTCTCTCATCACCACTCTACCCTGCTGCCTTATTTTTTCGTAAGTTGTGAAAAACTTTTTTTTTTTTTTTTTTTTTTTTGCGGTACGCGGGCCTCTCACCGCCGTGGCCTCTCCCGTTGCGGAGCACAGGCTCCGGACGCGCAGGCCCAGCGGCCATGGCTCACGGGCCCAGCCGCTCCGCGGCATGTGGGATCCTCCCAGACCGGGGCGCGAACCCGGTTCCCCTGCGTCGGCAGGCGGACGCGCAACCACTGCGCCACCAGGGAAGCCCCTGAAAAACTTTTAAAAACAGAAAAGTGTGGAGAATAATGCAACATCCACTCACCCACCACCTTAAACTGACAAAGGCCCAACATTTTGTTCTTTACTCACCAATCTTTCCTTTATTTCTTTGAAAGAAAACACTGTAAATATAATCAACGTTCCCTCTAAGCCCTGATAGCATTTCTCCTTCCTTAAAGGCAATCTTACCACGAATTTGATGAGTATCCTTTCTGTCCCTACTTTTGTACTGTTAGTACATATTCCTGACAGCTATAAACAAGTTTTGTGTGCTTTAAAGTTTCATTTAAATGTTACATGTAAGTTGCATGATGCATATATTCATGATGTCCAAAGTGGTTATGTCATTTTACACATTCTCCAATTGTACTGGCTTTCATTTCCCCACATTTTCTTCAACTCTTGGTATCATCACACTGTTTAGTTTTTGACCATCTGTCGAGGGTAAAATGGTGGGTCGTGTTTGGCTTTTTTTTTTTTTTTTTTTTTTGGCCGTGCCGTGTGGCATGTGGGATCCTAGTTCCCCGACCAGGCGTTGAACCCGTGCCCCCTGCCCTGGGAGCACGGAGTCTTAACCCCTGGACGGTGGGTCATGGTTTGATTGGCGTTTCCGTGGTTAACGCTCAAGTTGCGCAACTTCCAAAATGTTGCTGGTTCCATGGGTTGTCCCTACTGTTTATCACCTGTCCTTGTCCCTTGCCTGTTTTTCTATTGGGCTGTTTGTCCTTTTCCTGCTGATGAGTGCTTTGCAAGAGATTGCTCTTGCTTTCTTTTCTTCCCCTCGTTGGTTATGGTACTGATTTTGGTAACGTGTTTTTTGGTCTCTTTGGGGCAGATCTTTACCTAAGGTTAAACACGATACAACAAATATCCTTGGCCTAAGGTTACACACGATACAGCAAATGCTGTGGTCTGTAGTTGCCGACGGCGTCAAGTTGGAGATGCTTTTCTGTCTTCTTGGTGCGTCTTCTTACGCAGAGTGAGGAGGTCGCGTCCTTGGGCCGAGCGTCCACTTGGGACCAAGGGTGCGGTGTCCTCGTGGCATGAGAGCCGTGCCTAGGGACGCAGGGAAGCTTTCGGCTGGAAAGGACGTTCTCAAGGGAAAGCCCATTTTACATTTTGGGGCCTCACTCTCACATGAGGAAGAGAAGGGTAAAGTCACCCTGGCACCTTTCCTATCTAAGCGACATGATTTGGGACGTGGGGAGCACATCTGTCTGCTCGGTTATCACCTGTGCCTGTTCAAGGAAAGTGGGGGAAAGGATCTCAACCTGGTGAGCACGCGGGGCGCTTTGGCCTTTGAGAAGCTTCCACCTCCCTTGGGAAATAAGTGGCATTGGAAGTAAATGTAACACACGGCTCAGAAAGGGCTGGTAGGAGGACAAGGGGAAAGCTCGTACAGTCTTTATAACAGTCCACCTCCCTTTGGGCGCACGACGACGGGTCTTCTTACATTTTCTTCTCGAGTAAAACTAAGCACCGTGTGTCTTAACAAACTTCTGCTACACTGGCTGGAAAGTTGCAGAGTGTGAACCAATTTGTGCAGTGATCTGATTTTTCAGGGAAAATGCTGAGAAAAAACACAGGTGCCAATAAATGATTATCTCCTGGAGGTGGAGTTTTGTGAGGTTTGTCTTTTTCCTTGGTCATATTTTCTAAATTTTCAGCAATGAACACGTATTACTTTCGTGGTAATGAAACATGCGGATTCTCTGGCAGGTTCGTTGGGGGCACCTGAGGGTGTAGTGGTCAAGACCTGGCCCTGGGAGACCGACAAACATGGGTTCAGGTCCCGCTCTGTTTCTTCCGAGTTACACGAGCTTTGGCAAGTTCTCAGCTCTGCGCGAATCAGCTCTCGCATTTATAAAACATGGGTAATACATGAAGATGATTATTCTGAGAATTAAATGAAAAGGTGTACAAAGTGCTTACCACGTACCAGGTATGGGTTGAAATGCTCAGGAAATACCAGAGTTTCTTTTTATTTATTTAAAAATTTTTAAAAATTTTTGGCTGCGTCGGGTCTTTGTTGCTGCGCGCGGGCTTTCTCTAGTTGCGGCGAGCAGGGGCTACTCTTCATTGCGGTGCGCGGGCTTCTCATTGCTCTGGCTTCTCTTGTTGCGGAGCACAGGCTCTAGGCGCGCGGGCTCAGTGGTTGTGGCGCACGGGCTTGGTTGCTCCGCGGCATGTGGGATCTTCCCGGACCAGGGCTCGAACCCGTGTCCCCTGCGTTGGCAGGCGGATTCTTAACCACTGCGCCACCAGTTCCCTGAACACTTTTTTTAAAGTGGCTTTTGAGAGATTTGCACTGTGATTTTTGGTTGTAACTGTTGGCAGAACGGATGCTGGTCGCTGCTTTGTTAGCAGGTGTCCCTGGGCCCAGAGCTGCCCGGCCCGTGTGGCCACTGCAGGCCCCACGTGGCTGGAGCACTTGAAACAATGCTGGTCAAACTGACACAGGTGTAAAATCCCCGCTGGATTTCAAAGACTTACTAAGGAAAAAAGAAAAGAATGTAAAATATCTCAATAATTTTTAGTGCCAATTATATGTTGAAATGACAATATTTGGGTATATTCAGTTAAGTAAAATATGTTGGTAAAACTAAGTTCACCGATTTCTTTTTGCTTTCTTAATGTGGCTACTAGAAAACTGAGAATTGCGTACATAACTCATGTTGTTTTTCCACTGGGCGGCTAGTCTGGAGCGTAAGCCTCCCTGGCCCTGAACTGGATCAGTTAGTCATGGCCCTGCTGTTCCCCTGGGCAGGGCCTGCCCCTTTGGTTACTGTTTAAAGGGAGATAACCACTTGTTCTACTTACCTTTGCATATTTGACCAAGCCTCTGCCTTGCCCTGTGCTTCTGCTGGCACATTTGTTTCCAAACCTTGGGGGATACATTTGAGTGAATTATCTGTGAATGTGCTGTATGACACCCTATGGACGATGCTGTTGATGGTAAGACATCTTCCAGCTTGAGAACCATTAAGGAAAAAAAATGCAAATTAGAAGATGACACAGCATTATCTAACCCTTGACCTATTTGGTGCTTTCAGTTTCTTCCTCTAGTTAATTTGCAAATGAATGAATCAGAATTTTCTGTACCTTGTTGAAAAGACCTTTAGGATTATTGACTTGGTGTCCAGGAAGTTGAAGAGTCCGGCTTCGGAGGGGGACTGCCTCACCCAGCTTCTCTGGGCCTCCGCCTCGTCCTCTGTAAAGTGAGGTGATGGCGGGACCTACAGCTGCTCCGTTGTCATGAGACCTGCGTGAGCGTCTGTGAATTAAAGCAGCGCCTCTCGTGTCAGCACCGGAGCAGCGCCCAGCGTGGAGCAAGCCCGGCAAGAGGGATCATCCTGCGGTCCTTGTGTGTGGGGGGCGGTGAACCCCCATTTACAGATCAGGGAACCAAACTGACCAAGGTTACACGTGTAGTGAGCGCTAGGTCAGGATTTATCTTCTCGTATCAGGTTGGATTTCTGAGCTAGAAGCGAATGTAAGGTCTCTGGCTCAGTTCAGTGCCTCAGGCCCCAGCGATGTATTTTCCATCGTGATCCAAGAATTGGATGCATGTTGCATTTCATGTGAACTCGCTTCCACATCAGCTGTCCTCACGGAGTTAGAGAGACCAGCTTAGGTGGACAGGGAAACTGACGTGCTTCCAACAGGAACAGGTGGCACTCAGCCCCAGGAAGGACACCTAGAGTGGCCCGGACCTTCTGATTTTTCACATTAACCAAACAAGTGAGAAGTTGGATTTTTTTTTTTTTTTCCGGTACGCGGGCCTCTCCCTGTTGTGGCCTCTCCCGCTGCGGAGCACAGGCT
>NC_041226.1:949233-950314 GCF_002837175.3 Physeter macrocephalus | reverse complement strand
GCACAGGCTCCGGACGCGCAGGCTCAGCGGCCACGGCTCACGGGCCCAGCCGCTCCGCGGCACGTGGGATCTTCCCGGACCGGGGCACGAACCCGCGTCCCCTGCATCGGCAGGCGGACTCTCAACCACTGCGCCACCAGGGAAGCCCGAGAAGTTGGAATTTTTATTTCTGATTTTTAAATCTTGGCTCAGATTTTCTTAATCACATTGTGATTACGTGTGACCTCTGGTTACAATCTGGTCTAAATGTTAATTCTGATTGACGTTTACAGTTCCCTTGGAGAACCTTCATGAGTATTTTCTTCTTGACCACTTTTGTTTTACTTCCTTCAGAGACGTTTCTCTGGGGCTGGTGGATACGTATGTAACACAGTTGTTTTGACAGTGACTTGAGTGTTAGACTTTTTTTTTTTTTAATATTTATTTATTTATTTGGCTGTGCTGGGTCTTAGTTATGGCATGTGGAATTCTTAGTTGCGGTATATGGACTCTTAGCTGTGGGATGCATGTAGCATCTAGTTCCATGACCGGAGATCGAATCCGGACCCCCTGCATTGGGAGCGGGGAGTCTTAACCACTGAACTACTAGGGAAGTCTCTGTGCTAGAGTTTTATATCCAGTCTTTATTACAAAAACACATTTTAGGTAGGAGGAGGAGGTCTAGGAAAGACTTATCTCTCCTTAATGTAGACGTAAAAATCCTTAACAGAACTAATAAGAAAAATAAACTAATAAAAAAATAAATAAAATAAAATTCAAAAATTCAAAAAAATAATCCTTAACAGAATGTTAGCAAATCAAATCTAAAAAAATAGAAAGAGAATTATATATCGTGACCAAGTGGGATTTATCCCAGGTATGCAAGGCTGGTTCAGTACTTGAAAATAAATTAATGTAATCCATTACAATGCACTGCTACTATTTTTGCTTTGGATGTTCACTTATATTTTAGAGCAATTGAAAACAAAACATTTATTTTACCTTTGTTTATCCACTTCCAGTGTTCTTCATTTCTTTTTTTTTTTTTTTTTTTTGCGGTACGCGGGCCTCTCACTGTTGTGGCCTCTTCCCTTGCGGAGCA
>NC_041226.1:934615-949136 GCF_002837175.3 Physeter macrocephalus | reverse complement strand
GTCAGCGGCCATGGCTCCCGGGCCCCGCCGCTCCGCGGCACGTGGGATCTTCCCGGACCGGGGCACGAACCCGTGTCCCCTGCACCGGCAGGCGGACTCCCAACCACTGTGCCACCAGGGAAGCCCCATTCATTTCTTTGTATAAATCCAGTTTTCTATCTGATAAATCCGGTTTTCTATCTGGTTACTTTCTTCCTTCTGCTTGCAGACTTTCCTTTAAAATTCTTTCCTATTCATAGATTCACAGGTTGGCTGGGAATGAATTCCCTAAGTTGTTGTTCCTCTCAGAAAAGTTTTTGTTTCTTCATTTCTGAAAATATTTCTGAAATATTTTTACTGGCTATAGCATTCTGAGTTAATGGGTTTTTTCTTTCAGCACTTAAAAATGTCACCCCATGACTTTCCATCTTCTATGATCTCTCACAAAAAGTCTTGCAACTCTTAATTTTGTTTTTTGTATATATTATGTGACTTTGTCTCTGACTGCCTTCAGTATTTCTCTTTGTCTTCCATATTCAGCAATTTGAATATAATATACGTAGATGTGTGTGGATTTGGGGGTAAAGAGGGGTATTTACCCAGCATTGTGTTCTCTGAGCTTCTTGCCTATGTGATTTGGAACTTTCATTAGTTCTGGAATGTTCTCATTATTTCTTTGAATGTTTTCTTCTGCCCCATTCCCTGTCTGTAGAAATTTGGGGATTTCAGTTACACATATGTTAGATCATTTGATATTTTTCCTACAGGTCTTGGATGTTTTATATGCTCTTCTCTGTCTTTTTGCTCTTTGTTTTTCACTGTGGATGACTGATCTTTAAGTTCACTGATTCTTTCCCAACTGTGTTGGGTCTACTGATAAGTCAGTCAAAGGCAATCTTCATCTTTGTTCCTTTGTTTTTCATTTTTGGCATTCTCTTTGATATTCTCTTCTAGTTTCTATTTCCCTGCTAAAATTACCCATATGATATTGTCCACAATTTTCATTTAGAGCCTTTAGTGTATTAATCATTTAAAATTCAACGTCAGATTATACCATCATGTGAATCATATCTGAGTCTGGTTCTAATGATCGCTTTGTCTCCGGGGTGTGCACTTTTTTGTATGCCTCACAACTTTTTGTTTTGGAAAGCCAGACATCCTGAGTAGGACAGCAGATTTATGCCTGGGATTTGGCATGCCTTTCCTCCTGGGAGGCTTTTATTGTGAGGATTTGAGTTAATCTACTTAGGAGTTGGACAAGCTTTAAGGTTTGTAAATTGCTATAGTCACCCTTGGCGCATACAGGTTTCAAATTCCTTTAGCAATACCTTGTGTTTAAGATGACGACTGGCTGGCCAGAGGGCTTTTTGCCTCAGTATCGTTCAGTCTTCCCTTTGCTCTGCCCTCAGAGAGGATCTCTTTCCATGTTCTTGCCCTGTCCCCTCCCAGAAGTATTCTTCTGTTACTTGTTACTTAATACTTGCCAGCCTGGGGAAGGGTCTTTCCTTGGGGCTCTGATTAAGCCTTAGTCTCAGGCAGGCACTGTGTCCCTGGGGCTTGGGGATGGGAGGTGGGGTGGAGGGGAGAGATAAGGCAGGGACCTAGCATGCATTCCTTTCCCTCCCCCAGGGGATAAGGGTTTTTCTTTCAGATCCCTTCCCCCACCTACAGTGGGTTTTCAGTAATGGTAGGTTTTTTGTGCTTTTGTCTCCAGTCGTTTCAGTGAATTAAGATGTATTTGTATCACATATTGAATGAGTCAGATGTTGAACCACAATCGTTCCCGATTATTCCCTTAGATTTTTCTTGTTGACATTTGGACTTTGAGAACCTTATGTCTGAGACTGGCCCTAAGTACTGGAAAATTAGTGGGCCTCGTGTGCCCTTGCCGGGGTGTCTGTCTGCGCTGGGAGTAATGTCATCAATCTGCTCTCAGCACCAGAAGCTGTTGTAACAGGAACAGAAAAATTCAGCTACAGGTTAATCTTTTCGGCATATATAGAGACTTAAAAGAAATGATTGCTAAAAATTTAAACACTAAATTATAAAATGGTTTCGCCCCAAGGGAAGGACTGGTTTTTTTTTCAGTACTTAGCAAGCAATATTTTAATATTTTAAAATATTTAGTATTGTAATATCACAGGAGTACCAAGGAATTTTCCTGACAGTGTCGTTGGATTAAACAATGGGCTGACATGTGGGCTTTATTAACCAGGCCAGCTGAGCCTGCCTCTGAGCCGGCCTTGCGGGTCTTTGGCCAAGACGCGGCTTAAGTTAATGTAGTGGTGCGACACACAAAGCTGTGCTACGCTGCCAAAGCCACACACGACGTACAAGGTTAGGTGTTTCTGTGGCGCAGGTGGCTGGGTAAGATGAGGGCAAGGCCCCCCTCTCGGCGCCCGACTGTCCTCGCGTCCTCGCATCTGCGTGAAGAGGGGGGTCTTGTTGGATGAGGAGGTGGTCTCCTCAGTTAGCAGAAAGGGAAAACTAGCCAGGCCAGCGAATCAGCTGACGACCAGTGGGTAACAGAGCTAGACAGCTTCTCCTCGGTTCTTGGTTCTTTTTTTTTTTTTTTTTTTTTTTTAATATTATCAGTGTTCAATTTAGTATTAATTTTCTTAACCTTCAATATTAATATTCGTATTATTCAATTAAGAATAATAAGAATAAAAGTGTTATGTTACCTTCCATTATTTCTTCCATCATTTCTTCTGTAATGCTCTTCCTTTGTTTATGTAAATTACTCCTTGGTTCTTAAAATAGAACTCACCCCCTTTCAATTTAAGGCTGTGACTCAGGGCTTCAGAAGTTTTTGTTTTGTTTTTTAAATCAGGAAGGATTGCAATTTTGTTAATCCAGAGGCTCTGAGTAAACACACACCTGTTGGTGGGGTATGTGTTGTCATCAACTGTTTTACCAGATGAGTAAACCATTGGGGATGGTTAGTGCTTGTGAAACCCTTTAAGATCTTCAGTGGGGAGGGAACTTTTCCTTTCTTAGACAAGAGGTATAGGACTGATATAGAATTTTAATTTATTCTTTTTTTTTTTTTTTTTTTTTTTTTTTTTGCGGTACGCGGGCCTCTCACGGTTGTGGCCTCTCCCGTCGCGGAGCACAGGCTCCGGACGCGCAGGCCCAGCGGCCATGGCTCACGGGCCCAGCCGCTCCGCGGCACGTGGGGTCTTCCCGGACCGGGGCACGAACCCGTGTCCCCTGCGTCGGCAGGCGGACTCTCAACCACTGCGCCACCAGGGAGGCCCTCACCTGCTTTTAAATCTAACTTTTAAAGTTTTAAATTGTATTTTTCAGTTGAATTTCCATTTGATTCTTTTTATAGCTTCTAGTTATACGGTAAAACTATTTAATATCTTTTAGTTCCTTAAACATTAGTTATAGTTATTATCATGTCTGATAGGAGCACTCTCTGGCTGTCCTGTGGGTCTGTTTCTAAAGTCTGTGTTCTCTCTTGGTTTCTAGTCCAGGCTCCTCTATCTATTTTGTTTTGTTTGTGAGACATTGTTATGAAAAGCTAAGGCTCTGCTTGAGGTTCTGTTCCTCCAGAGGAGCTTCCCTGGAAGAAAGCCAGGCTGGGGGCACGTGACCCTAATTTAATCGTGGATTGTGATGAATTGAGGCTTGTGAAGGCTGGTCCCTGTTACTCTTAGGGTACAGCCCTTGAGGGTCCGAGCTACAAGTCCTGGCAGTTACTGCCTTGGGTGCTGATTTTCCCTCATTGATGCAAAAAGCTGCAAAAAGCTCTGCTTATCTTTGCAGCCATTTTGTCTGTGCGTCTGCAAAAAGCGGGTACCTTGAGGATAAAGGTGGAGTCAGATGTTAGGCTTGTAGCTCTGGTTTCCCTTTGACCTGAGTCTTGGCCCCGCAGTCCCTCCCTGCTTCCCATTGCTTCCCAATAACTTTAAACTGATTTTTAAAATAATACATTTTTCAGCTTTTTAAAAGTTCTTCTCAGCAGGAGGGCTTGTCCAAACAATCCAGTCTACCATGGCCAAAGTGGAACAGTCTCCACAGATCAGTCCTTGTACACCCCCTGCTGTGCAGCGTGCTGGCCCTGGGGTGTGGCGGTAAACGAGCCCTTTTGGAGGCCAAATGGGAACACTTTAATGTTCCTTCTGTTATTATGTGTGTGTTTTTTCTCCCCGTAATTCCACTTAAGAGCAGTTTGTGATACTACATTAGTATTCTGACTTTGACCGCCGGCACTGCGAGTGTCTGTTTGTCCTCGAGGTAAGTGCACGGGCATGGCCCGCTGGTGTGGTGCCGCCTGCTTTTTCGTTACAGCACATCGCCTGCTCTCTTATGGCTACATGCATCTGTGTTCCCCACCAGCACTCGTGCTTCTCGAAAAGCAAGGACTGCATCTTCTTGTTCTATTTCTTGGCAAAGTTCCTTACATAGACTAGTTCCTCGGTAGAGTTGTGTTTAAATTCACACGTTAAAGCTAATGTTTTGTGACTTGTCAGCCAATTTCAGACTTCCGTCGACCCAAGGTCACCTCAGTGGATCTACTTCTGCAAGATTCCAAAATATTTATAGACCAGTACACAGTCACATACACCAAGAGAGGCTTCGCTGGGATGTGGCACAGTGTTCTTGGGCATGAGGTGGGAGTCATTGCATTAGATGCAGGCGAGAGAATTTTCCTCTATTAAAAAATGCCAGAGGTCATGCTTACAATGGAGAACTATCTGTGGGATTAGCAGAGTGGCTACTAGCTGAATAAATGCGGGGAACGCCAGCAGGTAGTAGGGGTCATGCTTATGGGGCCCATCCACTGCACGTGTCCCAAAAGCAGAGGTCGGGCCACCCTCAAGCCTCAGGGTACCGCAGACAAATGCCTGGACTTTAGCAGACACCAGTTTGGGCCAGGAAAATGCTTAGTAAGAGAACAGACTTTTAGTCCATGGAAGGTAGGAGTCTGTTTTGAACACATAGCTCCAGGAACAGCTAGCACTGCCCCGCGGGCTGCCTGAAGGCAGGAAATGTCCTGCGTTTGCCCTTCAGCTCACTTTAGACATTTCCTCTAAAGTAACGTGAGGCTAGAGGGCGGTAAATACGCATCCACTGAGGTTGGAGTCAATTGATTACCACGTTACAGAACTTGTCATTCATTACTTCATTAATTGATTCAGCAGACGTTTACCGACTGCCTTCTTCGTGTCAGATACCGCTCTTGGAGCTGGGGATATAGCAATAAACAAAAAATAAAAATTCCTGCTCTCCTGGAGCTTTCATCTTTGAATCCTCTTTTCCGGTACTGATGTGTTTAAAAATATAACCATTTTTAAAGCGACAGTTCAAAAGATGGGCAGGGTTCTCCTAATACTCCTATTTTCTCCTACATGTGAGGCAGCTTTTCTGAACGTAGGAACATAAAACTTCTCCTCCCCAGTCTTGGAGTTTGCACCGTGTTTATTTGTACCCCAGGACACCCAGATGTGGTCAGAGGGTTCCTGGAGGCGATGGCTTTACGACATCTTTAAGTACATAGCAGGTATTTAGTAAAAATGTGTTGCTTAGTGTTAGACTACATTGCTGATTATAAATATTTTTTATCACATAAATCTGATGTTTTAGAAACATTTTACAAAATAATGAGGCTTACTAAGGTAAACCTAGTGATTTTGTAGGCAGGGGACTGGAATTATGATGTTGCTCTTCTGTAGATCATTAGATCGTTAGATTTTTAAGGTTCTTCTTTCTATACTGGCAAGTTAATGTATCAGCTGGCACTAGAAAAGGGGGGCAGATTAGATGAATTTGAAGCGCCTGTGAAGCGTCCACGTGAAGATGGTCTGAGAAGGAGAAATAAACGTGAGTTGACATTATAGATTGGTGATTGAAGCTGTGGACCTGCTTAAGGTTTCCTAGGTGAGTGGAGGCCTGGGACTGAGCATGGAGGAGACCTGGTTCCCAGTGACTGGGCAGAGATGCTTCTCCAGAGGTTTGCCATGTTACCAGTCTTTATGGGACTAATTTGGGTATTGATTTCTGTTCTTATCTTTATTATAGTCTTTCTATTTTCTTTAGATGTATTCTGTTCTATTTCTGATTTCCTAAACTGGATATTGGACTTATTTCTCAGAGCTGTTTGAGTTGAACCCACACACTTTGATGTACAGCATTTTACTGCTGCTCGATGCTAAGTATATTGTAATTTCCATTAGGATTTCATTTTGACCCATGAACTATCTGGAAGTTAATTTTCAGTTTGGGTAATTTTTTGTTTGTGATTTCTGTCTTAAAGGCGTTGTAATTAGAGAAAATGGCTCATGTAATATGAGTCCTTTGGATTACTGAAGCCTGCATTGTAATTTAGTACATTGGCACGGTTGATAAATGTTCTGTGTGTGTTTGGAAAGGATGTGTATGTTCTGCAGTTGGATGCAAGGCCGTCCATGTCCAGTAGATCAAGCTCGTTACTTGTGTTTATTTCTCCCATGTGCTTCCTGAATTTTTGAATGCTTGTTCATAATAATTGAGAGAGGGGTATTGAAATGTCACAGTGTATGGTAGGTTTGTCTGATTCTCCTTGATGACCTGTCAACTTTTGCCTTT
Organism: Physeter macrocephalus; assembly: GCF_002837175.3. Lineage (NCBI taxonomy): Eukaryota > Metazoa > Chordata > Mammalia > Artiodactyla > Physeteridae > Physeter > Physeter macrocephalus. The sequence continues at coordinate 942,581 of NC_041226.1, read as the reverse complement.
CTGTATGGCATTCTGGGTCCTTTCCTTGCCTCTGTCTTATTCATTAATTTTCTCTTCAGCTGTGTTTATCCTGTTGCTTAACTTACTCAGTAACTTAATTTTTAATTCCAATTTCTAGATATCATAGTTAGTGCTTTTCCAAATCATCTTGGTCTTTCTGGGTTTGATTCCTTTCTTATACTTTTAATTAATTTAAACATACTTATTTTACTAGGCTCTCCTATTTTTCAGTTATGCGAGGTTCTGTTCTTTGCTCTGTCCAGGCGGTCTCACGTGTTTATCGTTTTCGGTGGGTTGTTTTCTTCAGTGTGGTCTTTATTTGTGAATCCGAGGAAAGGTGAGGCCTCCTCAGCAGGTATGCCTCCAGGGTCTTCTTGAGTGTGTGTCTCCTGGTAGTATCATCACTAGCCTGGGAGAGATTTTTATGTATCTTTCTCAGCTTGTGAGTGTCCAGACCACGTGTGTAGTATAATTTTGAACCCCAAACCTGGGTGAAATTCAGGCTCATGAATAGGAATTCACATATTTGTTTTCTTCTCCCTCCACCCTGTGACCTTCCCAGCTGGAGCCCGGATCAAGACAAGCTCCCTGTCTTCTCCCTCAGCAGATGGGCTGTTTTTGGTTTAAACCAGTTGACCAGTTCACTGAAAATACATGCAGCCTTTGGAGGGTCTCGGCTGTATCACAGGGGCCCTGACTGCAGCTCCCTGAACCCTCTGGCCTCTGGTTCGGCTCTTCCTGAGGTCATCTGAACGTTCTCCCTCCCCTGAGGGTCACAGATCACTCTAGTGCTGGCTGCTCTGCTTTTCCTTACGTTCCTGAGGGGTCAGCTATTCGTTGAAAAGCGTGACTGCTTTTATGCGGAGTGATCCAGTTTGTGCAGGGAGGACTTTTAGGTCTCCTAGTCCGTCACATGACCCGGAAGCAGGAGTCTCCATCAGTTTATGGGAGAAACTTTATTAGCATACGTGCTCTCTTTTTTAAGTTTAAAAAAATTTCGCGTGAATTTGCCTATGCACCTTTGTTTTCAGGGTGATATACATTTTCTTGTTTTAACAGTTGTTGTGCTGCCAATTGGAGAAATCTGAAGAGGGCCTATTTTTAGCTAAATTCTATTGTAGGCCACAGGTCAGTTTTCAGTAAACAAACACACAGACCCATAAACAAATGCATGTATACATTTATATCAACTATCTTTCTAAATTCACCTATTTCTGACTGGGAGGTAAAACATCAGGACTGCAGGATGGAACCAAGCCCGGTGCCTCGGTTTTGGGTGGCCTGGTACTGCGGGTGATGGAAGCAGTAACCCCACCTTACTTTCCCGGACACGTCATGGTTTGGGATGGGGGAAGGCTCGCATTTAAGGACCAGAGGTGAGAGGTCATGGCTCTGTTACAGCATCTGGCAAGAAGCACATGGCTTGGTGGCTTTCTGAATGTTTAGCAGGAGAGGACGGGCAATCGTAATGCCCCAGTGATTCGTGTATGACCCCACGAGCATATACTTACTTTATTTAGAAATGCTGTAAAACTAGATGCTAATTGCAGGCTTATGGAGAATATTTTAAATTATAATATTTTCATGTCAAGCCTTTTAACTGAATTGTAAGTAAATGATTTCATAAAAGGTACCAAAAAAAATCATTGGAATGAGGCTGGAAATAGACGTCCCGTGAGGACAGCAGTTGCTGCCGGTGCCCCTCTGCCTGGTCTCCGTTCCCTGTGGTTGCCTGAGGAGGGGCTCCTGTGTAAAGCAAACCTCACACCTAATCCTCAGGGAGTCACATTCCTCAGTACGGTCCACACTGGTTTTTGCTTTGGAAAGGTCTCTCTCTCTTTTTTTTTTTTTTTTTTTTTTTTTTGCGGTACACGGGCCTCTCACTCTTGCGGCCCCTCCCGTTGCGGAGCACAGGCTCCGGACGCGCCGGCTCAGCGGCCCCGGCCCAAGGGCCCCCCCCGGACGCGCAGGCTCAGCGGCCACGGCCCAAGGGCCCAGCCGCTCCGCGGCACGCGGGATCCTCCCGGACCGGGGCACGAACCCGCGTCCCCTGCATCGCCAGGCGGACTCCCAACCACTGCGCCACCGGGGAAGCCCTGGAAAGGTCTCTCTTGATTGGGTATAATTTGTTCTAGATTACTGTAGAACTCTGTTTAGGATTTATAATATGCTTCAAAAAAACTTTATTTTGATTTTTAAGGAAAAATATGAGCCTCTGGTTGGGCACAGTGCTGTTTATTGCCTGTGATATTGACAACTTGTACTTTTCCTTTCTTCTTCTTTAATACATGCTCTTTCTGCTAGAGCAAGAAGGTTTGTCTGTTTTTTTTTTTTGGTAATCGTGACACGCACCTCTTGAGAAGACTAGTCATAGCAGTCTATTGGTGTGACGGATTTTAGAGATTGTGCTCCTGCAAGAAATACTGAAAAGAAATTGGTGATGATTAAACAGGTTGAAGTAAGAGGTTTAATTAGTGCTAAGAGACAGAACTTACGTGTAGATCGTGTCCACCTTCCAGTTGAGAAAGAATTCCCTCTGCCATGATTACAAGAGGATTTTAGCTCAACTTTCCTTTCTTCCCATGTCTTTGCTGCTAAAATTGGCTAATAGAACTTCTTTGCATGTAAAATACCTTAAGTACCAAAGTCTTCTAATTTAGTTTTTCTTTCTTTCTGGAAAGAACATTGAAGACTGCTTCCAGATATTTTGCATTAGCAAACGTAGATTTTCTAGCAACAGGATGCTTATCTAAAATGCCTGAATTGACTTTAAAACACTCAACTAAATTTCATTTTCCCCATGAAAGTATTTGTTTTGGAAAATGCACACGGTTGCACAGCAAGTGGGTAAAAACTTCGGCAGTGAGCTCCCGTCCAGCACCTCCTTTGGCCTGGGGGTCACCCAGTCCACTGACGCGTGGCGCCTTTTCCAGAACAGTCCTACTGGGTCGAGTGCTGTCGTTGGTGACTTTTACTGATAAGAAAACACCAAAGTATGTAAATTATTTACTTTAAAATTTCAAGTAAATGGGAGAGAACGAAAAGTTAGACCTACAAGACCATCATTCAGTTTCCTCCTGTCAAGAATGGAAGGGAAAGGGGGTGTTTAAACATAACCCCACCTCTTAAGTACCTGAACCCCCCTTTTAAGTATCTTTTAAGTCATGAGTAAGCTCCCTTTGAGGCGCCATTAATAGTTGTGACGCTTGGAAAGTTCCTTAGTGCTTTCCTTGTCCCCAGAGTTTCGTTTGTCAGAACCTGAGCTTGTGGTTGTACGTGAGAATATCACTTATTATGGGCCGCCTCTCTCTCCCCCCTCAAAACAAACGAAACACGAACAAAGAATAGCCGTTGCTTTGCAAATGCTGTCAGAGTTTAATTAAGCCAAGTCCAGCTAATTACCTTCAGCAGTGAGAGAAGTTTCACTCTGACAACTTCCCACCTGGTGGCTTGCCCTAGACAGGCCCCGGAAAGACACCATGAGCCCGCCGGGGGATTCTCACCTGGCCGCACTGCTGAGGGCAGGAGAGAGCGAGGTGTGTGTCTCTCGCTGTTGGCTGTCCTTCCCTGCTTCCGTCCCAGGCTTCTGTGGGAACTGTGCCACTGCAGCCGCTCTCAGCTCTGTGATCCACCCAGGTGACGACGGTCCTGAGTAAGAGTTTGCAGGCCCCCTTCCTCAGGCAAGCCATGAGTAACAGCGAGGAGATGAGCTCAAGGCTCGACAGGGACAGAGGCGTAACCCTGGCCCAGTACATGGGACACAACTGGGTCACTATTAACGACAACAGCAATCGAACTTCAAGCAGATGCGCCGTTAAAGCCCTTACATAATTGTAGCAGGTTTGGGTTTCCTCTGGTTCAAGTGTTCTTGCCTCTTTGATAATCAAATGATCTGAAGAAAGGCATAGAATTTCAAGGGAGAATCTGCAGGACGGGCTCACAATAAGGCCATTCACGGGACTCTTTTATTAGCTTACACTGTATCTGCATCACGTTTAGTCGCTGGCTTTACTACAAGGCTCCATTTAAACTTAACCCCACTTGCAGACTTAACTGATCCAGGAATTACTCAATACAACCGGCCAGCTACTGTAGCTTTTCCCCTCTGATAAGGGGATTTAACACAATGGGCTTCACAGTTCTTAAATGACTCCGTTTTTTTCCCCCTGTCTTTGAGATGTGGTGCTTATGTGACCTTTTGTTCTGAATAAAATTCCACATGGTTTGATTATATTTTTTAAAAGTACCAGCAAACACAGTAGTGACTTCTTACCCTTAGAGGAAAACGTTTAAAATCTTGTAGATGGTACAGAAATGGAATTCATGTCATAATATTTACACAGCCAATTTCACTATATTAGATATTAACTATTAGATATTATTAAACTTGAAAATACTTTATTTTTGAGGGGCGATTCTCATAAAATGACTGGTCGTACTTCTGCATTGCACTTGGACTTTTGCACACTTCTGGCTATCTGCTGGTGTCTGTGCCGTTTCTGCTACCACAGCGCTGATGGACTAACGTGGGCGCGCTCGGCCAGTGTGTGGAGGGCAAGCAGCCGGGGAGCCCGACCTCAGAGTGGGAGACGCTGGAGGAGGGATTTGGTAGCAAACCACGGAGAGCGCTGTCGGCCCCCCCGCTTCGGATCACACCTCAGAATGGTGGGTCTCAAACGTTAGTGAACGAAAGTCATCAGAAGGTTGCATAAAAATGCAGATGCCTCGATTCCACGCGCGGGGGGTCTGAACCCGTAGGTCTGGGATGGGGGCCTGAGAATTTGCATCTTTAGCAAGCGCCAGCTGATTCTGTTATCTGACCCCCCTGAGAATCATTCCCCCCGATTCACCAGGGCCTGGGAGCTCAGGGACGCTCCTGGGTGGGCGTGACCCTGGTGGGATCTCCCCGGGGCGGGGTGGGGGGGCGGCAGGCGGGAAGGTGGCTCCGGAATGTGCAGCGAGTATCCTCTTCTGTTCCGCCACCCTCCACAGCAGGGTGGCACCCGCCGCGAGCACCACGTTCCCAGGGACCTGCGTCACCCGCGGGCCTGCGCTTGGGTGTCCGAGAACGTCTTCTCACCCCCAGCCCCTTCTGTACGTCGTCAGAATGTCCGAGCAGTTGTTATCTGCGGTATTTAATCCAAATTTGCTTCTCTAGCCTCCTCCGTTACTGCCCTATTAACGTAATTTTAGATTTTTAGAAACAAAGGTCTCTGTCAAAAGATTTCCAATTAGAAGCGGACTCTCAAGGAGCCTGTTGGGAGTTACGGAGGTAACATGTTTGCTCCTTTCACGAAGCTAAGATTTTTCCTTGAAGATAAGTTGATCTGGCGATCGGGACAAACAAGTGGTGATGACTGCTGTTGATATCCCAGCGCTTTGCCTGCAGTGCTGTCGTGTATTCTGTTTGTAGAACCCACCCCCAACGCGGCTGAAGGACTTTTTTATTATGAGAATTTCCAGTCCCCCACACCACTAGAAAATACAATTCCCATACCTGCATCACCTGGTTTCCAGAGTTACCGAGATTTGTCACACTTTTCGGCAGCATTTTTTTCCCCTGTGCTTACATTTTGCTGGTCGTTTTTTAATTGGTTCTTTCTGGAATGACTTAACCATGAAACGCTTTGCCTGGGGTCTGAGTGCGGTGATCCTGATTAGTAACTGGAAGATGTCCTTTTCAGGAATGTGTTCCAGAAGACCTAGAGCTGAAGAAGCAGCTTTTTGCTCAGCTGGATGGAATCGTTGGGGACCAAGTTGTCCTGAGCAGCTCCAGCTCCTGCCTCCTGCCCTCCAGGCTGTTCTCCGGCTTGGTGCACGTGAAGCAGTGCCTCGTGGCGCATCCTGTGAGTATCTCGAGCCTGGAGACGCAGTGAGTCTCACCTGGCTTTCCGGGAGCAACGCGTCTGGACGAATCTGCTAGTACTTTGTAACTGCTTTACTGAGATCTAATTCACATATCACACGATTCAACTTGTACATTTCAGTGGTTTTCAGTCTATTTGGAGAGTTGTACAATATCAGTGTCTTACAAAGAATTTTATCCAAAAATCCCGTGAACTGTATCTTGTACCTCATGCACTGTGGGAGAGAATGAGGAATGCTTACAGACTTTCGCCCTTAAGTAACTCACCGTCTGGCTGAGGGGAGAGACCGCTAATCAGATCATCCCAGTGCCAAGGAAAGGTGCTACGTTACCGAAAAGTCTAGACCCCGTGGGATTCTGCAGGTGGGTCACCTGTACTGTGTGGTTTCCCGAACTTAGCTCAGAGTGGGGTCACTTGTGCTGATGTGCAGGGTCCGGGTCCCGCCCGAGATGCCGGTGCAGCAGCTCTGACTTAAACCCTCCTTTTTGGGGTCCCTTCCACCAGACGCTGTCACTGACTGTGCCAGCGTACTCACCAGGCGTGCGCTGCGAGGCGTGTTGGACCATGAGCTCCGAGTTGGCACGTGGCCGCTCAATCTTTTTGCGATTAACGCGTTAATGTCAGGAAAGGGGAATCAGAGTGGGGGTTCAGGGGTCATTCGTTGGACGTCTGAGTACCTAGTGGAGGTCAGTGTGACCTTGGAGAACTGGGACAGCCTGCTAGGACAGAGACACCGCTAACTTAGCTCAAGCCCACCCCGGGCCGAGAACAAGCATGGGCCTCGTAGAATCGCCAGGAGACCAGCTTGACTGCAAGAGCAGGAGAAAGGTGGAAGCCTTGGTAAAACTGGGGTCGTGGAGAATCGTGAGAGTTACTCTGAAGAATGAGAACTGGCTTAGGTACGGGGCAGCTCCTGCACGGAACTTGGGGCAGAATTCCCAGCACGAGCGGCCAGGGCCTAGGGAGGTGAGGGGTCCTCGAGTGGGGAGCAGGGGAATTCCTCTTTCTGAGCGAGAGGAGCTGAGAGGGGGAGATGAAGACAAGGGGAGTCAGAGATGCCGGCTGGGTCTCCCGTGCTGCGCAGAGGGGCAGCCTGGACCACCGTTTACGTGACTGAATGGTTCTGGATGTCCTCACACTGAAGTTTAATGGAAAGTGTAAAAGAATGCTTATAAAATAAGGAGACTTAGACCCAGAGCACAGAGGAGAAAACCAAGCATTTAGTTACCACTCCATACAGGTGAAAACAGCACCAGAGACACCTTAATTGAAGCATCCAAATACCAAGACCCATGAAGCATGTCACGTCTTTGCTTCCGCGACATATGTGTGTCCATAAAAAGCCTCTTAGACACCGTGATTGTTACTTGGTTGCTTCAATAAAAGGTGCAAGCCTCTTAGTCAAGAGCTTCCATTTCTAACCAGTGTTTTTACTTCTAAGTCAGTTTAAAAAACAACTGAATCAAATCGTTCAGAAAACACCTCCTAAGTCCTCTGACAGGAGTTTTACCCCATCTCTCTTTTTTTTTTCTAAATTTATTTATTTATTTTTGGCTGCGTTGGGTCTTTGTTGCTGCACGCGGGCTTTCTCTAGTTGCAGCGAGCGGGGGCTACTCTTCGTTGTGGTGGCTTCTCTTGTTGCGGAGCACGGGCTCTAGGAGCGTGGGCTTCAGTAGTTGTGGCACGTGGGCTCAGTCGTTGTGGCTCGTAGGCTTAGTTGGTCCGTGGCATGTGGGATCTTCCCGGACCAGGGCTCGAACCCGTGTCCCCGGCATTGGCAGGCGGATTCTTAACGACTGCACCACCAGGGAAGCCCCGTACCCCATCTCTTCATTTCCAACCACCATTGGGCAAGACCACACCCCATTCACTTTCCTCTCTGTTGCACGTAGCAGGGCATCTCCCACTAGGAGCCCAGTCAGTGACTGTGGAATAGCGACATCCTTCTCCCGCATACCTATCTAGTATCGCTCACTTTTACGTAATCAAGCACAAAGAGCAGAATCAAAGTAAGACCTTATTTTAAAAGTTAATCTCGGGCTTCCCTGGTGGCGCAGTGGTTGAGAGTCCGCCTGCCGATTCAGGGGACGCGGGTTCGT
>NC_041226.1:929139-934590 GCF_002837175.3 Physeter macrocephalus | reverse complement strand
AGCCGTGGCCGCTGAGCCTGCGCGTCCGGAGCCTGTGCTCCGCAACGGGAGAGGCCACAGCAGTGAGAGGCGCGCGTACCACAAAAAATAAATAAATAAATTAATTAATTAATTAAAAGTTAATCTCTCATTATTTTTATAAATAATTTAAAACCAAAACCAACATTAACTAAGCCAAAACAAATCACTCAAGTTGACAGTCCTTGGAAATTTTTAAAAAATATTTATTTATTTGTTTTTGACTGTGTTGGGTCTCAGTTGTGGCGCACGGGCTCAGTAGTTGCGGCGCGTGGGCCTGGTTGCCCCGTGGCATGCGGGAGCTTAGTTCCCTGACCAGGGCTCGAACCCGCGTCCCCGGCATTAGCAGGCGATTCTTAACCACTCGCCACCAGGGACGCCCCTGTCCTTGGAATTTTATCCCTTCTGCTCGTGCTGCCTACTTTTGCATCATTTTAGTGACCTCCAGGAGGGTGGAGAAAAGTCTCTTGAGAAATTCAGTCTAAGCTGGACGGGCAGAACCTAAATAATCCAGAACCATTTATGATTTTGAGGAGCCACAGAGTTTTCCGTTCACGTTCAGGCCAGATGCACGGGGGAGGCTGGCGCATCAGCTCCCGGGGCGTTGCCTTCAGCCTGGTGCTCAGTCACGGGGACCCTCTGCCCGACAGGAGATAGGATAAAGGAGAAGGAAGCCTGCCTGCGCCTCTGAAGGACGGGCAAAGTGGGTGCTCAGCAAACACTGCCGTCTCCACCTGCCCAGCAGAGCCGCCGGCCATGCCTCGGGCTCCCCTGGGTGCCTTTCCTGGTGGGGGTGGGGGTGAGGGTTCTCAGGTCCTCCCAGCACAGGTGGGCTGTGCTCTCAGCGCTCAGGTGGTTCGCGCGGGGTGTCAGCATGGGCCCCGCAGACCCCTGCCAGGCGAAGCGTCAGCCTCGGGAGGAGGGTGTAACGCCGCGCCCCTGTTCTCTCTGCCCTGACATCCCTCCTCTCCGGTGTTCTGTGTTGCCTTTCCTTATCCCCATGTGAGGTGAGGGGGACCCAGGGGGGCCGTTTGGTGGCAGGAGGTGTTTGCTGAAGACTGAAAGTTGCGTTTGGTTGCAGGCTCTCTTGGAGCCAGGAATCTATGTTAGCCATCGATGAAAACAGCACCGTTTCTACGGGTAGCTTAGGCCACGCTTCACGAGGCTTTCCCCCTCGTTTCTTCCTCGTTTCAGTGGGAGGTGCCGGGGCTCCTTTGCCCATCAGGTGCTCTTGGGGCCGCTCGCCGCCTGGGATTACATCACGCCCTGCTTGCAGAGGTGCCCAGGTGGTCCCCTGGGCCGGGACGCTGCCTGCGATTACATCACGCCCTGCTTGCAGAGGTGCCCAGGTGGTCCCCTGGGCCCGGCCTCTGCCTGCGATTACATCACGCCCTGCTTGCAGAGGTGCCCAGGTGGTCCCCTGGGCCGGGACGCTGCCTGCGATTACATCACGCCCTGCTTGCAGAGGTGCCCAGGTGGTCCCCTGGGCCGGGACGCTGCCTGCGATTACATCACGCCCTGCTTGCAGAGGTGCCCAGGTGGTCCCCTGGGCCGGGACGCTGCCTGCGATTACATCACGCCCTGCTTGCAGAGGTGCCCAGGTGGTCCCCTGGGCCGGGACGCTGCCTGCGATTACATCACGCCCTGCTTGCAGAGGTGCCCAGGTGGTCCCCTGGGCCGGGACGCTGCCTGCGATTACATCACGCCCTGCTTGCAGAGGTGCCCAGGTGGTCCCCTGGGCCGGGACGCTGCCTGCGATTACATCACGCCCTGCTTGCAGAGGTGCCCAGGTGGTCCCCTGGGCCGGGACGCTGCCTGCGATTACATCACGCCCTGCTTGCAGAGGTGCCCAGGTGGTCCCCTGGGCCGGGACGCTGCCTGCGATTACATCACGCCCTGCTTGCAGAGGTGCCCAGGTGGTCCCCTGGGCCGGGACGCTGCCTGCGATTACATCACGCCCTGCTTGCAGAGGTGCCCAGGTGGTCCCCTGGGCCGGGACGCTGCCTGCGATTACATCACGCCCTGCTTGCAGAGGTGCCCAGGTGGTCCCCTGGGCCGGGACGCTGCCTGCGATTACATCACGCCCTGCTTGCAGAGGTGCCCAGGTGGTCCCCTGGGCCGGGACGCTGCCTGCGATTACATCACGCCCTGCTTGCAGAGGTGCCCAGGTGGTCCCCTGAGCACGCCCTGTCTCTGCTCCCGCCTGCATTCTGCGGGCGACTGGAATGTTCTCTTGCTGGGTTTGCTGTGTAGGGTGGAGGTGTCTGTGTGTCCCCTGTACACACTGCCGGCTCCTGCCATGCAGGGGCTGCTTTCTCTCTCCGAGAGAGGAAGACAGTTCGGCGGGGAGGGCGTCACCGATGGAAGGGCCGTGCCGTGTAAATGGAGCAGCGAGGGATGAACCCTTGGACCAGCTGTGAGCGCGAAGCCTCCCCGAGGACGAGGAGTCCCCGGGACGGGCCCCGCCCGGGGGGGGTGTGAGTGAATCAGCAGCCACCGCCGCCTCTTCCGGGGAGAAGGGACGGTCCGTCTTCCCTGAGAGTCTAACCTGTTTAATCTGCCGCAGAGAAAATAAATGAAGCCTCTGTGGGGCTGCGGAGCTGCGGTGGTCGCACAGGCCCTGGGCAGGCTCTCCACCGAGTGAATGGAGGGTCCCCCCCAGCCCCCGCCCGGCTCCGCCTGACTGCTCAGCGCCTCGCAGGCCACAGTCCCCTCTTGGGCCTCCAGTCCTGCTCTCTGGCGGCCCCGGACCCCCGGCCTAACCTTTACAGAAATTGCCTGCTTTGCCCAGCTCGTGAGAGCGCGTTTCTCAAGCTTCCGCTCAGACCCCGCGATGGCTGAAGGCCCCATCCTGCCATCCCCGTCGGAAAGAACAGCGTCTCAGGAAACAGCCATTCTTCTTTATTTGTTTGTTTGTTTGATTTATCTTTTTGGCAGCGTTGGGGCTTCCTTGCTGCGCGCAGGCTTTCTCTAGTTGCGGCGAGCAGGGGCCGCTCTTCGTTGCGGCGCGCGGGCTTCTCACTGTGGTGGCTTGTCTCGTTGCGGAGAGCGGGCTCTAGGTGCGCGGGCTGCAGTAGTTGTGGCACGTGGGCTCAGTAGTTGTGGCGCACGGGCTTAGTTGCTCCGCGGCATGTGGGATCTTCCAGGACCAGGGCTCGAACCCGTGTCCCCTGCATCGGCAGGCGGATTCTTAACCACTGCGCCACCAGGGAAGTCCCAACATCCCTGCTTTATAGTAAAGAAAAGTTCACCTAGGAGAGACATGCCTCCAGTTCTTATCATTCTGATCTTAAAAAAGGCCAGAGGTTAAACATTTTTATAAGAATTCAGTGATTATAGCCAGGAGACAAGTGATTCAACTAAGGCATTGATTTGTAATTTATTTGAAATAGGTGCTCCCCTCGCTTGCTTTCTAAGAAGGCTGCGACAGGGTGACCAAGACAGGCTGGGAGCAGAATAAACCTCTGAAGTGTGTGGACCAGCTGCCTCTCCAGCCAGTCCTAGGAGAAATAATTTCTTCTCTCTTCTGTAGAAGAAGTCATTTTAAAGTGGATGCTTCTTGTAGTTATTTGGTAGATGTGAGATTCTACCAATTTTCACCCAAACATAGAGGAAAAACAATTTAAAGTAAAGCATCATTTGGGGAACAGTTTAGTGTGCATTTGCTTAGTGGTGAGGCTAATCAGCAGCCTTTTATCCAACAGCCTTTTCCTTTTTTTCTTTTTGTGTTTTGGCTGTGCCCTGCGGCATGCTGGATCTTAGTTCCCCGACCAGGGCTCGAACCCGTGCCCCGTGCTGTGGGAGCACGCAGTCTTAACCACTGGACCGCCAGGGAAGTCCCTCAAACAGCCTTTTCTTTAGATGTAGGAGAATTTTCTTTGAGAATCTTCAAGAGTGGTTTCTCAAAGGAAACCAAGAAAACCAGAGCTGGGTGGGCAAGCATTTCCACTGTGGACAGACTCTCTTCCTGTCTTAGCATCCATCACGGTGTTGAGGCTGAAGAGAGCTTCTGATGTTGTGTGACTTCTAGGTAAGATAGGATGGCGGAAGCAGATGTTTGAGGCTCGACATGGAGAAGTTAAGGAAATACCAACTTTAGGGAAGATACTGCCAATCCAATAATATGTTTAAAAAAAAATCAATTTATTTATTTATTTATTTTTGGCTGTGTTGGGTCTTCGTTTCTGTGCGAGGGCTTTCTCTAGTTGTGGCGAGCGGGGGCCACTCTTCATCGCGGTGCGCGGACCTCTCACTATCGCGGCCTCTCCTGTTGTGGAGCACAGGCTCCGGGCGCGCAGGCTCAGTAGTTGTGGCTCGCGGGCCCAGTTGCTCCGCAGCATGTGGGATCTTCCCAGACCAGGGCTCGAACCCGTGTCCCCTGCATCGGCAGGCAGATTCTCAACCGCTGCTCCACCAGGGAAGCCCTCCAATAATTTTTAACACCGACACAGTAGCTGGCAATGACTGTTGTGGAAAGAGGATGGCTGGGGGCAGGGTAGGTAGGAGCTTACGAGGTACAGCTGGGAGCAGAGAAACCCCGAGGGAGGTCAGGGGTTTGGAGGTTAGCGGTAAATGTGCGGGATGGCAGCTCGCACCCTCCGATGTGAACCTCAGTGTTGGTTATGATTCATGCAGTTCTGTGCTCAAGTTCTCTCGTTTCCCCCGCCCCGTGCATTACTTTATTTCTCCAGTTTCTTGTCACTGGATGCTGAATCTCGAGGGGCCCCATCTGCCCTGCTGCTGACCCTTCGGGACGGTGAACCAGCTCTGCCGGCATGACACCCAAACGCCAGCGCCGTCTTCCTGACTCTCTCCGCTCCGTCTCTCTCCTAAGGTAAATCCACCCTACTACGTCCCGTTGGTGGAGCTGGTCCCACACCCGGAGACGGCCCCTGCGACGGTGGACAGAACCTACGCCCTGATGCAGAAGATCGGACAGTCCCCGGTCAGACTCACGAAGGAGGTTGACGGCTTCGCTCTGAATCGTCTCCAGTATGCCGTCATCGGCGAGGCCTGGAGGCTCGTGGAGGTGTGTGCGCCGCCCTCTGTCCTGGCAGCTGAGCGCAGCGGGCAGGGGCCTCTGGGCGCGCCGTGCGGGTGGGAGAATCAGACACTTGCTCTGCTCCGGAGACCAAGGGCAAGCTGTTCCTCTCTGTGTTTCAGAGTCCCCTGTACGGTAGGTCACTTGATATTCGGATGTGGTGATGGGCTCCTCTTCTTGCCCTTTCCTGTCGTTACCACGTAATTGTCTCTGGGACGTGCGGCATTTTCCCACAGTCTCAGATTCTGCTCCCCCCACTCCCAGTATTATAATTTTTTTTTTTTTTTTTTTGGCGGTACGCGGGCCTCTCCCTGCTGTGGCCTCTCCCGTTGCGGAGCACAGGCTCCGGACGCGCAGGCTCAGCGGCCATGGCTCACGGGCCCGGCCGCTCC